>NW_027526598.1:0-278578 GCF_052857255.1 Amblyomma americanum
CTTCTATAACTGCGCGAAAAGCATGTATTCTTGCTTAATACAACGAAACAAGCTGTTTTAGACCGAAACGAGCTAAATCACAACACATCGGTTTTACAAGTGTCTCCCTGATACGCGTCAAAACTTTTTCTTCTATAACTGCGCGTAAAGCATGTATTCTTGCTTAATACAACGAAACAAGCTGTTTTAGACCGAAACGAGCTATATCTGAACACATCCGTTTTACAAGTATCCACGTGATACTCGTCAAAACTTTTTCTCTTATAACTGCGCGAAAAGCATGTATTCTTGCTTAATACAACGAAACAAGCTGTTTTAGACCGAAACGAGCTAAATCACAACACATCGGTTTTACAAGTGTCTCTCTAATACGCGTCAAAACTTTTTCTTCTATAACTGCCCGTAAAGCATGTATTCGTGCCTGATACAACGAAACAAGTTGTTTTAGACCGAAACGAGCTAAATCTGAACACATCGGTTTTACAAGTGTCCCTGTGACGCGCGTCAAAACTTTTTCTCTTACAACTGCGCGAAAAGCATGTATTCGTGCTTAATACAGCGAAACAAGCTGTTTTAGACCGAAACGAGCTAAATCACAACACAAAGGTTTTACAAGTGTTCCTCTGATACGCGTCAAAACTTTTTCTCTTATAACTGCGCGAAAAGCATGTATTCTTGCTTAATACTACGAAACAAGCTGTTTTAGACCGAAACGAGCTAAATCACAACACATCGCTTTTACAAGTGTTCCTCTGATACACGTCTAAACTTTTTCTCTTATAACTGCTCGAAAAGCATGTATTCGTGCTTAATACAACGAAACAAGCTGTTTCAGACCGAAACGAGCTAAATCTGAACACATCGGTTTTACAAGTGTCCCTGTGACACGCGTCAAAACTTTTTCTCTTATAACTGCGCGAAAAGCACGTATTCTTGCTTAATAGAGCGAAACAAGCTGTTTTAGACCAAAATGAGCTAAATCACAACACATCGGTATTACAAGTGTTCCACGTGAAACTCGTCAAAACTTTTTCTCTTATAACTGCGCGAAAAGCATGTATTCTTGCTTAATACAGCGAAACAAGCTGTTTTAAACCGAAACGAGCTAAATCACAACACATCGGTATTACAAGTGTTCCACGTGATACTCGTCAAAACTTTTTCTCTTATAACTGCGCGAAAAGCATGTATTCTTGGTTAATACAGCGAAACAAACTGTTTTAGACCGAAACGAGCTAAATCACAACACATCGGTTTTACAAGTGTCTCTGATACGCGTCATAACTTTTTCTTCTATAACTGCGCGTAAAGCAAGTATTCGTGCTTAATACAATGAAACAAGCTGTTTTAGACCGAAACGAGCTAAATCTGAACACATCGGTTTTACAAGTGTTCCTCTGATACGCGTCAAAACTTTTTCTCCTATAACTGCGCGAAAAGCATGTATTCTTGCTTAATACAGCGAAACAAGCTGTTTTAGACCGAAACGAGCTAAAATCACAACACATCGGTTTTACAAGTGTTTCCTCTCATACGCGTCAAAACTTTTTCTCTTATAACTGAGCGAAAAGCATGTATTCTTGCTTAATACAGCGAAACAAGCTGTTTTAGACCGAAATGAGCTAAATCACAACACATCGGTTTTACAAGTGTTCCTCTGATACGCGTCAAAACTTTTTCTCTTATAACTGCGCGAAAAGCATGTATTCTTGCTTAATACAACGAAACAAGCTGTTTTAGACCGAAACGAGCTATATCTGAACACATCGGTTTTACAAGTATCCACGTGATACTCGTCAAAACTTTTTCTCTTATAACTGCGCGAAAAGCATGTATTCTTGCTTAATACAACGAAACAAGCTGTTTTAGACCGAAACGAGCTAAATCACAACACATCGGTTTTACAAGTGTCTCTCTAATACGCGTCAAAACTTTTTCTTCTATAACTGCCCGTAAAGCATGTATTCGTGCCTGATACAACGAAACAAGTTGTTTTAGACCGAAACGAGCTAAATCTGAACACATCGGTTTTACAAGTGTCCCTGTGACACGCGTCAAAACTTTTTCTCTTACAACTGCGCGAAAA
This sequence comes from Amblyomma americanum, assembly GCF_052857255.1. Lineage (NCBI taxonomy): Eukaryota > Metazoa > Arthropoda > Arachnida > Ixodida > Ixodidae > Amblyomma > Amblyomma americanum. Next base: position 2,087 of record NW_027526598.1, read on the forward strand.
GCATGTATTCGTGCTTAATACAGCGAAACAAGCTGTTTTAGACCGAAACGAGCTAAATCACAACACAAAGGTTTTACAAGTGTTCCTCTGATACGCGTCAAAACTTTTTCTCTTATAACTGCGCGAAAAGCATGTATTCTTGCTTAATACAGCGAAACAAGTTGTTTTAAACCGAAACGAGCTAAATCACAACACATCGGTATTACAAGTGTTCCACGTGATACTCGTCAAAACTTTTTCTCTTATAACTGCGCGAAAAGCATGTATTCGTGCTTAATACAAGGAAACAAGCTGTTTTAGACCGAAACGAGCTAAATCTGAACACATCAGTTTTACAAGTATCCACGTGATACTCGTCAAAACTTTTGCTCTTATAACTGCGCGAAAAGCATGTATTCTTGGTTAATACAGCGAAACAAGCTGTTTTAGACCGAAACGAGCTAAATCACAACACATCGGTTTTACAAGTGTCTCTGATACGCGTCATAACTTTTTCTTCTATAACTGCGCGTAAAGCAAGTATTCGTGCTTAATACAATGAAACAAGCTGTTTTAGACCGAAACGAGCTAAATCTGAACACATCGGTTTTACAAGTGTTCCTCTGATACGCGTCAAAACTTTTTCTCTTATAACTGCGCGAAAAGCATGTATTCTTGCTTAATACAGCGAAACAAGCTGTTTTAGACCGAAACGAGCTAAATCACAACACATCGGTTTTACAAGTGTTCCTCTCATACGCGTCAAAACTTTTTCTCTTATAACTGCGCGAAAAGCATGTATTCTTGCTTAATACAGCGAAACAAGCTGTTTTAGACCGAAATGAGCTAAATCACAACACATCGGTTTTACAAGTGTTCCTCTGATACGCGTCCAAACTTTTTCTCTTATAACTGCGCGAAAAGCATGTATTCTTGCTTAATACAGCGAAACAAGCTGTTTTAGACCGAAACGAGCTAAATCACAACACATCGGTATTACAAGTGTTCCACGTGATACTCGTCAAAACTTTTTCTCTTATAACTGCGCGAAAAGCATGTATTCTTGGTTAATACAGCGAAACAAACTGTTTTAGACCGAAACGAGCTAAATCACAACACATCGGTTTTACAAGTGTCTCTGATACGCGTCATAACTTTTTCTTCTATAACTGCGCGTAAAGCAAGTATTCGTGCTTAATACAATGAAACAAGCTGTTTTAGACCGAAACGAGCTAAATCTGAACACATCGGTTTTACAAGTGTTCCTCTGATACGCGTCAAAACTTTTTCTCCTATAACTGCGCGAAAAGCATGTATTCTTGCTTAATACAGCGAAACAAGCTGTTTTAGACCGAAACGAGCTAAATCACAACACATCGGTTTTACAAGTGTTCCTCTCATACGCGTCAAAACTTTTTCTCTTATAACTGAGCGAAAAGCATGTATTCTTGCTTAATACAGCGAAACAAGCTGTTTTAGACCGAAATGAGCTAAATCACAACACATCGGTTTTACAAGTGTTCCTCTGATACGCGTCAAAACTTTTTCTCTTATAACTGCGCGAAAAGCATGTATTCTTGCTTAATACAACGAAACAAGCTGTTTTAGACCGAAACGAGCTATATCTGAACACATCGGTTTTACAAGTATCCACGTGATACTCGTCAAAACTTTTTCTCTTATAACTGCGCGAAAAGCATGTATTCTTGCTTAATACAACGAAACAAGCTGTTTTAGACCGAAACGAGCTAAATCACAACACATCGGTTTTACAAGTGTCTCTCTAATACGCGTCAAAACTTTTTCTTCTATAACTGCCCGTAAAGCATGTATTCGTGCCTGATACAACGAAACAAGTTGTTTTAGACCGAAACGAGCTAAATCTGAACACATCGGTTTTACAAGTGTCCCTGTGACACGCGTCAAAACTTTTTCTCTTACAACTGCGCGAAAAGCATGTATTCGTGCTTAATACAGCGAAACAAGCTGTTTTAGACCGAAACGAGCTAAATCACAACACAAAGGTTTTACAAGTGTTCCTCTGATACGCGTCAAAACTTTTTCTCTTATAACTGCGCGAAAAGCATGTATTCTTGCTTAATACAGCGAAACAAGTTGTTTTAAACCGAAACGAGCTAAATCACAACACATCGGTATTACAAGTGTTCCACGTGATACTCGTCAAAACTTTTTCTCTTATAACTGCGCGAAAAGCATGTATTCGTGCTTAATACAAGGAAACAAGCTGTTTTAGACCGAAACGAGCTAAATCTGAACACATCAGTTTTACAAGTATCCACGTGATACTCGTCAAAACTTTTGCTCTTATAACTGCGCGAAAAGCATGTATTCTTGGTTAATACAGCGAAACAAGCTGTTTTAGACCGAAACGAGCTAAATCACAACACATCGGTTTTACAAGTGTCTCTGATACGCGTCATAACTTTTTCTTCTATAACTGCGCGTAAAGCAAGTATTCGTGCTTAATACAATGAAACAAGCTGTTTTAGACCGAAACGAGCTAAATCTGAACACATCGGTTTTACAAGTGTTCCTCTGATACGCGTCAAAACTTTTTCTCTTATAACTGCGCGAAAAGCATGTATTCTTGCTTAATACAGCGAAACAAGCTGTTTTAGACCGAAACGAGCTAAATCACAACACATCGGTTTTACAAGTGTTCCTCTCATACGCGTCAAAACTTTTTCTCTTATAACTGCGCGAAAAGCATGTATTCTTGCTTAATACAGCGAAACAAGCTGTTTTAGACCGAAATGAGCTAAATCACAACACATCGGTTTTACAAGTGTTCCTCTGATACGCGTCCAAACTTTTTCTCTTATAACTGCGCGAAAAGCATGTATTCTTGCTTAATACAGCGAAACAAGCTGTTTTAGACCGAAACGAGCTAAATCACAACACATCGGTATTACAAGTGTTCCACGTGATACTCGTCAAAACTTTTTCTCTTATAACTGCGCGAAAAGCATGTATTCGTGCTTAATACAACGAAACAAGCTGTTTTAGACCGAAACGAGCTAAATCTGAACACATCGGTTTTACAAGTATCCACGTGATACTCGTCAAAACTTTTTCTCTTATAACTGCGCGAAAAGCATGTATTTTTGCTTAATACAACGAAACAAGCTGTTTTAGACCAAAACGAGCTAAATCACAACACATCGGTTTTACAAGTGTCTCTCTAATACGCAAACTTTTTCACTTATAACTGCGCGAAAAGCATGTATTCTTGCTTAATACAACGAAACAAGCTGTTTTAGACCGAAACGAGCTAAATCTGAACACATCGGTTTTACAAGTATCCACGTGATACTCGTCAAAACTTTTTCTCTTATAACTGCGCGAAAAGCATGTATTCTTGCTTATTACAACGAAACACGCTGTTTTAGACCGAAACGAGCTAAATCACAACACATCGGTTTTACAAGTGTCTCTCTAATACGCGTCAAAACTTTTTCTTCTATAACTGCGCGTAAAGCATTGTTTCGTGCTTAATACAACGAAACAAGTTGTTTTAGACCGAAACGAGCTAAATCTGAACACATCGGTTTTACAAGTGTTCCTGTGACACGCGTCAAAACTTTTTCTCTTATAACTGCGCGAAAAGCATGTATTCTTGCTTAATACAGCGAAACAAGCTGTTTTAGACCGAAACGAGCTAAATCACAACACAAAGGTTTTACAAGTGTTCCTCTGATACGCGTCAAAACTTTGTCTTATAACTGCGCGAAAAGCATGTATTCTTGCTTAATACTACGAAACAAGCTGTTTTAGACCGAAACGAGCTAAATCTGAACACATTGGTTTTACAAGTGTCCCTGTGACACGCGTCAAAACTTTTTCTCCTATAACTGCGCGAAAAGCATGTATTCTTGCTTAATACAGCGAAACAAGCTGTTTTAGACCGAAACGAGCTAAATCAAAACACATCGGTTTTACAAGTGTTCCTCTGATACGCGTCAAAACTTTTTCTCTTATAACTGCGCGAAAAGCATGTATTCGTGCTTAATACAACGAAACAAGCTGTTTTAGAGCGAAATGAGCTAAATCACAACACATCGGTTTTACAAGTGTTCCTCTGATACGCGTCAAAACTTTTTCTCTTATAACTGCGCGAAAAGCATGTATTCTTGCTTAATACAGCGAAGCAAGCTGTTTTAGACCGAAACGAGCTAAATCTGAACACATCAGTTTTACAAGTGTTCCACGTGAAACTCGTCAAAACGTTTTCTTTATAACTGCGCGAAAAGCATGTATTCTTGCTTAATACAACGAAACAAGCTGTTTTAGACCGAAACGAGCTAAATAACAACACATCGGTTTTACAAGTGTCTCCCTGATACGCGTCAAAACTTTTTCTTCTATAACTGCGCGTAAAGCATGTATTCTTGCTTAATACAACGAAACAAGCTGTTTTAGACCAAAACGAGCTAGATCTGAACACATCGGTTTTCCAAGTGTCCATGTGATACGCGTCAAAACTTTTTCTCTTATAACTGCGCGAAAAGCATGTATTCTTGCTTAATACAGCGAAACAAGCTGTTTTAGACCGAAACGAGCTAAATCACAACACATCGGTATTACAAGTGTTCCACGTGAAACTCGTCAAAACTTTTTCTCTTATAACTGCGCGAAAAGCATGTATTCTTGCTTAATACAACGAAACAAGCTGTTTTAGACCGAAACGAGCTAAATCACAACACATCGGTTTTACAAGTGTCTCTGATACGCGTCATAACTTTTTCTTCTATAACTGCGCGTAAAGCAAGTATTCGTGCTTAATACAATGAAACAGGCTGTTTTAGACCGAAACGAGCTAAATCACAACACATCGGTTTTACAAGTGTTCCTCTGATACGCGTCAAAACTTTTTCTCTTATAACTGCGCGAAAAGCATGTATTCTTGCTTAATACAGCGAAACAAGCTGTTTTAGACCGAAACGAGCTAAATCACAACACATCGGTTTTACAAGTGTTCCTCTGATACGCGTCAAAACTTTTTCTCTTATAACTGCGCGAAAAGCATGTATTCTTGCTTAATACAGCGAAACAAGCTGTTTTAGACCGAAATGAGCTAAATCACAACACATCGGTTTTACAAGTGTTCCTCTGATACGCGTCAAAACTTTTTCTCTTATAACTGCGCGAAAAGCATGTATTCTTGCTTAATACAGCGAAACAAGCTGTTTTAGACCGAAACGAGCTAAATCACAACACATCGGTATTACAAGTGTTCCACGTGATACTCGTCAAAACTTTTTCTCTTATAACTGCGCGAAAAGCATGTGTTCGTGCTTAATACAACGAAACAAGCTGTTTTAGACCGAAACGAGCTAAATCACAACACATCGGTTTTACAAGTGTCTCCCTGATACGCGTCAAAACTTTTTCTTCTATAACTGCGCGAAAAGCATGTATTCTTGCTTAATACAACGAAACAAGCTGTTTTAGACCGAAACGAGCTAAATCACAACACATCGGTTTTACAAGTGTCTCCCTGATACGCGTCAAAACTTTTTCTTCTATAACTGCGCGTAAAGCATGTATTCTTGCTTAATACAACGAAACAAGCTGTTTTAGACCGAAACGAGCTATATCTGAACACATCGGTTTTACAAGTATCCACGTGATACTCGTCAAAACTTTTTCTCTTATAACTGCGCGAAAAGCATGTATTCTTGCTTAATACAACGAAACAAGCTGTTTTAGACCGAAACGAGCTAAATCACAACACATCGGTTTTACAAGTGTCTCTCTAATACGCGTCAAAACTTTTTCTTCTATAACTGCCCGTAAAGCATGTATTCGTGCCTGATACAACGAAACAAGTTGTTTTAGACCGAAACGAGCTAAATCTGAACACATCGGTTTTACAAGTGTCCCTGTGACGCGCGTCAAAACTTTTTCTCTTACAACTGCGCGAAAAGCATGTATTCGTGCTTAATACAGCGAAACAAGCTGTTTTAGACCGAAACGAGCTAAATCACAACACAAAGGTTTTACAAGTGTTCCTCTGATACGCGTCAAAACTTTTTCTCTTATAACTGCGCGAAAAGCATGTATTCTTGCTTAATACTACGAAACAAGCTGTTTTAGACCGAAACGAGCTAAATCACAACACATCGGTTTTACAAGTGTTCCTCTGATACACGTCAAAACTTTTTCCCTTATAAATGCGCGAAAAGCATGTATTCGTGCTTAATACAAGGAAACAAGCTGTTTTAGACCGAAACGAGCTAAATCTGAACACATCGGTTTTACAAGTGTCCCTGTGACACGCGTCAAAACTTTTTCTCTTATAACTGCGCGAAAAGCATGTATTCTTGCTTTATACAGCGAAACAAGCTGTTTTAGACCAAAATGAGCTAAATCACAACACATCGGTTTTACAAGTGTTCCTCTGATAAGCGTCAAAACTTTTTCTCTTATAAATGCGCGAAAAGCATGTATTCGTGCTTAATACAAGGAAACAAGCTGTTTTAGACCGAAACGAGCTAAATCTGAACACATCGGTTTTACAAGTATCCACGTGATACTGGTCAAAACTTTTTCTCTTATAACTGCGCGAAAAGCATGTATTCTTGGTTAATACAGCGAAGCAAGCTGTTTTAGACCGAAAAGAGCTAAATCACAACACATCGGTTTTACAAGTGTCTCTGATACGCGTCATAACTTTTTCTTCTATAACTGCGCGTAAAGCAAGTATTCGTGCTTAATACAATGAAACAGGCTGTTTTAGACCGAAACGAGCTAAATCTGAACACATCGGTTTTACAAGTGTTCCTCTGATACGCGTCAAAACTTTTTCTCTTATAACTGCGCGAAAAGCATGTATTCTTGCTTAATACAGCGAAACAAGCTGTTTTAGACCGAAACGAGCTAAATCACAACACATCGGTTTTACAAGTGTTCCTCTGATACGCGTCAAAACTTTTTCTCTTATAACTGCGCGAAAAGCATGTATTCTTGCTTAATACAGCGAAACAAGCTGTTTTAGACCGAAACGAGCTAAATCACAACACATCGGTTTTACAAGTGTTCCTCTGATACGCGTCAAAACTTTTTCTCTTATAACTGCGCGAAAAGCATGTATTCTTGCTTAATACAGCGAAACAAGCTGTTTTAGACCGAAACGAGCTAAATCACAACACATCGGTTTTACAAGTGTTCCTCTGATACGCGTCAAAACTTTTTCTCTTATAACTGCGCGAAAAGCATGTATTCTTGCTTAATACAGCGAAACAAGCTGTTTTAGACCGAAACGAGCTAAATCACAACACATCGGTTTTACAAGTATTCCTCTGATACGCGTCTAAACTTTTTCTCTTATAACTGCGCGAAAAGCATGTATTCTTGCTTAATACAGCGAAACAAGCTGTTTTAGACCGAAACGAGCTAAATCACAACACATCGGTATTACAAAAGTTCCACGTGATACTCGTCAAAACTTTTTCTCTTATAACTGCGCGAAAAGCATGTATTCGTGCTTAATACAACGAAACAAGCTGTTTTAGACCGAAACGAGCTAAATCACAACACATCGGTTTTACAAGTGTCTCCCTGATACGCGTCAAAACTTTTTCTTCTATAACTGCGCGTAAAGCATGTATTCTTGCTTAATACAACGAAACAAGCTGTTTTAGACCGAAACGAGCTATATCTGAACACATCGGTTTTACAAGTATCCACGTGATACTCGTCAAAACTTTTTCTCTTATAACTGCGCGAAAAGCATGTATTCTTGCTTAATACAACGAAACAAGCTGTTTTAGACCGAAACGAGCTAAATCACAACACATCGGTTTTACAAGTGTCTCTCTAATACGTGTCAAAACTTTTTCTTCTATAACTGCCCGTAAAGCATGTATTCGTGCCTGATACAACAAAACAAGTTGTTTTAGACCGAAACGAGCTAAATCTGAACACATCGGTTTTACAAGTGTCCCTGTGACACGCGTCAAAACTTTTTCTCTTACAACTGCGCGAAAAGCATGTATTCGTGCTTAATACAGCGAAACAAGCTGTTTTAGACCGAAACGAGCTAAATCACAACACAAAGGTTTTACAAGTGTTCCTCTGATACGCGTCAAAACTTTTTCTCTTATAACTGCGCGAAAAGCATGTATTCTTGCTTAATACTACGAAACAAGCTGTTTTAGACCGAAACGAGCTAAATCACAACACATCGGTTTTACAAGTGTTCCTCTGATACACGTCTAAACTTTTTCTCTTATAACTGCGCGAAAAGCATGTATTCGTGCTTAATACAACGAAACAAGCTGTTTCAGACCGAAACGAGCTAAATCTGAACACATCGGTTTTACAAGTGTCCCTGTGACACGCGTCAAAACTTTTTCTCTTATAACTGCGCGAAAAGCATGTATTCTTGCTTAATAGAGCGAAACAAGCTGTTTTAGACCAAAATGAGCTAAATCGCAACACATCGGTTTTACAAGTGTTCCTCTGATACGCGTCAAAACTTTTTCTCTTATAACTGCGCGAAAAGCATGTATTCTTGCTTAATACAGCGAAACAAGCTGTTTTAAACCGAAACGAGCTAAATCACAACACATCGGTATTACAAGTGTTCCACGTGATACTCGTCAAAACATTTTCTCTTATAACTGCGCGAAAAGCATGTATTCGTGCTTAATACAAGGAAACAAGCTGTTTTAGACCGAAACGAGCTAAATCTGAACACATCAGTTTTACAAGTATCCACGTGATACTCGTCAAAACTTTTTCTCTTATAACTGCGCGAAAAGCATGTATTCTTGGTTAATACAGCGAAACAAGCTGTTTTAGACCGATACGAGCTAAATCACAACACATCGGTTTTACAAGTGTCTCTGATACGCGTCATAACTTTTTCTTCTATAACTGCGCGTAAAGCAAGTATTCGTGCTTAATACAATGAAACAAGCTGTTTTAGACCGAAACGAGCTAAATCTGAACACATCGGTTTTACAAGTGTTCCTCTGATACGCGTCAAAACTTTTTCTCTTATAACTGCGCGAAGAGCATGTATTCTTGCTTAATACAGCGAAACAAGCTGTTTTAGACCGAAACGAGCTAAATCACAACACATCGGTTTTACAAGTGTTCCTCTCATACGCGTCAAAACTTTTTCTCTTATAACTGCGCGAAAAGCATGTATTCTTGCTTAATACAGCGAAATCAAGCTGTTTTAGACCGAAATGAGCTAAATCACAACACATCGGTTTTACAAGTCTTCCTCTGATACGCGTCAAAACTTTTTCTCTTATAACTGCGCGAAAAGCATGTATTCTTGCTTAATACAACGAAACAAGCTGTTTTAGACCGAAACGAGCTATATCTGAACACATCGGTTTTACAAGTATCCACGTGATACTCGTCAAAACTTTTTCTCTTATAACTGCGCGAAAAGCATGTATTCTTGCTTAATACAACGAAACAAGCTGTTTTAGACCGAAACGAGCTAAATCACAACACATCGGTTTTACAAGTGTCTCTCTAATACGCGTCAAAACTTTTTCTTCTATAACTGCCCGTAAAGCATGTATTCGTGCCTGATACAACGAAACAAGTTGTTTTAGACCGAAACGAGCTAAATTTGAACACATCGGTTTTACAAGTGTCCCTGTGACACGCGTCAACACTTTTTCTCTTACAACTGCGCGAAAAGCATGTATTCGTGCTTAATACAGCGAAACAAACTGTTTTAGACCGAAACGAGCTAAATCACAACACAAAGGTTTTACAAGTGTTCCTCTGATACGCGTCAAAACTTTTTCTCTTATAACTGCGCGAAAAGCATGTATTCTTGCTTAATACTACGAAACAAGCTGTTTTAGACCGAAACGAGCTAAATCACAACACATCGGTTTTACAAGTGTTCCTCTGATACACGTCTAAACTTTTTCTCTTATAACTGCGCGAAAAGCATGTATTCGTGCTTAATACAACGAAACAAGCTGTTTCAGACCGAAACGAGCTAAATCTGAACACATCGGTTTTACAAGTGTCCCTGTGACACGCGTCAAAACTTTTTCTCTTATTACTGCGCGAAAAGCATGTATTCTTGCTTAATAGAGCGAAACAAGCTGTTTTAGACCAAAATGAGCTAAATCACAACACATCGGTTTTACAAGTGTTCCTCTGATACGCGTCAAAACTTTTTCTCTTATAACTGCGCGAAAAGCATGTATTCTTGCTTAATACAGCGAAACAAGCTGTTTTAAACCGAAACGAGCTAAATCACAACACATCGGTATTACAAGTGTTCCACGTGATACTCGTCCAAACTTTTTCTCTTATAACTGCGCGAAAAGCATGTATTCGTGCTTAATACAAGGAAACAAGCTGTTTTAGACCGAAACGAGCTAAATCTGAACACATCAGTTTTACAAGTATCCACGTGATACTCGTCAAAACTTTTTCTCTTATAACTGCGCGAAAAGCATGTATTCTTGCTTATTACAACGAAACACGCTGTTTTAGACCGAAACGAGCTAAATCACAACACATCGGTTTTACAAGTGTCTCTCTAATACGCGTCAAAACTTTTTCTTCTATAACTGCGCGTAAAGCATTGTTTCGTGCTTAATACAACGAAACAAGTTGTTTTAGACCGAAACGAGCTAAATCTCAACACATCGGTTTTACAAGTGTTCCTGTGACACGCGTCAAAACTTTTTCTCTTATAACTGCGCGAAAAGCATGTATTCTTGCTTAATACAGCGAAACAAGCTGTTTTAGACCGAAACGAGCTAAATCACAACACAAAGGTTTTACAAGTGTTCCTCTGATACGCGTCAAAACTTTGTCTTATAACTGCGCGAAAAGCATGTATTCTTGCTTAATACTACGAAACAAGCTGTTTTAGACCGAAACGAGCTAAATCTGAACACATTGGTTTTACAAGTGTCCCTGTGACACGCGTCAAAACTTTTTCTCCTATAACTGCGCGAAAAGCATGTATTCTTGCTTAATACAGCGAAACAAGCTGTTTTAGACTGAAACGAGCTAAATCAAAACACATCGGTTTTACAAGTGTTCCTCTGATACGCGTCAAAACTTTTTCTCTTATAACTGCGCGAAAAGCATGTATTCGTGCTTACTACAACGAAACAAGCTGTTTTAGACCGAAATGAGCTAAATCACAACACATCGGTTTTACAAGTGTTCCTCTGATACGCGTCAAAACTTTTTCTCTTATAACTGCGCGAAAAGCATGTATTCTTGCTTAATACAGCGAAGCAAGCTGTTTTAGACCGAAACGAGCTAAATCTGAACACATCAGTTTTACAAGTGTTCCACGTGAAACTCGTCAAAACGTTTTCTTTATAACTGCGCGAAAAGCATGTATTCTTGCTTAATACAACGAAACAAGCTGTTTTAGACCGAAACGAGCTAAATAACAACACATCGGTTTTACAAGTGTCTCCCTGATACGCGTCAAAACTTTTTCTTCTATAACTGCGCGTAAAGCATGTATTCTTGCTTAATACAACGAAACAAGCTGTTTTAGACCAAAACGAGCTAGATCTGAACACATCGGTTTTCCAAGTGTCCATGTGATACGCGTCAAAACTTTTTCTCTTATAACTGCGCGAAAAGCATGTATTCTTGCTTAATACAGCGAAACAAGCTGTTTTAGACCGAAACGAGCTAAATCACAACACATCGGTATTACAAGTGTTCCACGTGAAACTCGTCAAAACTTTTTCTCTTATAACTGCGCGAAAAGCATGTATTCTTGCTTAATACAACGAAACAAGCTGTTTTAGACCGAAACGAGCTAAATCACAACACATCGGTTTTACAAGTGTCTCTGATACGCGTCATAACTTTTTCTTCTATAACTGCGCGTAAAGCAAGTATTCGTGCTTAATACAATGAAACAGGCTGTTTTAGACCGAAACGAGCTAAATCTGAACACATCGGTTTTACAAGTGTTCCTCTGATACGCGTCAAAACTTTTTCTCTTATAACTGCGCGAAAAGCATGTATTCTTGCTTAATACAGCGAAACAAGCTGTTTTAGACCGAAACGAGCTAAATCACAACACATCGGTTTTACAAGTGTTCCTCTGATACGCGTCAAAACTTTTTCTCTTATAACTGCGCGAAAAGCATGTATTCTTGCTTAATACAGCGAAACAAGCTGTTTTAGACCGAAACGAGCTAAATCACAACACATCGGTTTTACAAGTGTTCCTCTGATACGCGTCAAAACTTTTTCTCTTATAACTGCGCGAAAAGCATGTATTCTTGCTTAATACAGCGAAACAAGCTGTTTTAGACCGAAATGAGCTAAATCACAACACATCGGTTTTACAAGTGTTCCTCTGATACGCGTCAAAACTTTTTCTCTTATAACTGCGCGAAAAGCATGTATTCTTGCTTAATACAGCGAAACAAGCTGTTTTAGACCGAAACGAGCTAAATCACAACACATCGGTATTACAAGTGTTCCACGTGATACTCGTCAAAACTTTTTCTCTTATAACTGCGCGAAAAGCATGTGTTCGTGCTTAATACAACGAAACAAGCTGTTTTAGACCGAAACGAGCTAAATCACAACACATCGGTTTTACAAGTGTCTCCCTGATACGCGTCAAAACTTTTTCTTCTATAACTGCGCGAAAAGCATGTATTCTTGCTTAATACAACGAAACAAGCTGTTTTAGACCGAAACGAGCTAAATCACAACACATCGGTTTTACAAGTGTCTCCCTGATACGCGTCAAAACTTTTTCTTCTATAACTGCGCGTAAAGCATGTATTCTTGCTTAATACAACGAAACAAGCTGTTTTAGACCGAAACGAGCTATATCTGAACACATCGGTTTTACAAGTATCCACGTGATACTCGTCAAAACTTTTTCTCTTATAACTGCGCGAAAAGCATGTATTCTTGCTTAATACAACGAAACAAGCTGTTTTAGACCGAAACGAGCTAAATCACAACACATCGGTTTTACAAGTGTCTCTCTAATACGCGTCAAAACTTTTTCTTCTATAACTGCCCGTAAAGCATGTATTCGTGCCTGATACAACGAAACAAGTTGTTTTAGACCGAAACGAGCTAAATCTGAACACATCGGTTTTACAAGTGTCCCTGTGACGCGCGTCAAAACTTTTTCTCTTACAACTGCGCGAAAAGCATGTATTCGTGCTTAATACAGCGAAACAAGCTGTTTTAGACCGAAACGAGCTAAATCACAACACAAAGGTTTTACAAGTGTTCCTCTGATACGCGTCAAAACTTTTTCTCTTATAACTGCGCGAAAAGCATGTATTCTTGCTTAATACTACGAAACAAGCTGTTTTAGACCGAAACGAGCTAAATCACAACACATCGGTTTTACAAGTGTTCCTCTGATACACGTCAAAACTTTTTCCCTTATAAATGCGCGAAAAGCATGTATTCGTGCTTAATACAAGGAAACAAGCTGTTTTAGACCGAAACGAGCTAAATCTGAACACATCGGTTTTACAAGTGTCCCTGTGACACGCGTCAAAACTTTTTCTCTTATAACTGCGCGAAAAGCATGTATTCTTGCTTTATACAGCGAAACAAGCTGTTTTAGACCAAAATGAGCTAAATCACAACACATCGGTTTTACAAGTGTTCCTCTGATACGCGTCAAAACTTTTTCTCTTATAAATGCGCGAAAAGCATGTATTCGTGCTTAATACAAGGAAACAAGCTGTTTTAGACCGAAACGAGCTAAATCTGAACACATCGGTTTTACAAGTATCCACGTGATACTGGTCAAAACTTTTTCTCTTATAACTGCGCGAAAAGCATGTATTCTTGGTTAATACAGCGAAGCAAGCTGTTTTAGACCGAAAAGAGCTAAATCACAACACATCGGTTTTACAAGTGTCTCTGATACGCGTCATAACTTTTTCTTCTATAACTGCGCGTAAAGCAAGTATTCGTGCTTAATACAATGAAACAGGCTGTTTTAGACCGAAACGAGCTAAATCTGAACACATCGGTTTTACAAGTGTTCCTCTGATACGCGTCAAAACTTTTTCTCTTATAACTGCGCGAAAAGCATGTATTCTTGCTTAATACAGCGAAACAAGCTGTTTTAGACCGAAACGAGCTAAATCACAACACATCGGTTTTACAAGTGTTCCTCTGATACGCGTCAAAACTTTTTCTCTTATAACTGCGCGAAAAGCATGTATTCTTGCTTAATACAGCGAAACAAGCTGTTTTAGACCGAAACGAGCTAAATCACAACACATCGGTTTTACAAGTGTTCCTCTGATACGCGTCAAAACTTTTTCTCTTATAACTGCGCGAAAAGCATGTATTCTTGCTTAATACAGCGAAACAAGCTGTTTTAGACCGAAACGAGCTAAATCACAACACATCGGTTTTACAAGTGTTCCTCTGATACGCGTCAAAACTTTTTCTCTTATAACTGCGCGAAAAGCATGTATTCTTGCTTAATACAGCGAAACAAGCTGTTTTAGACCGAAACGAGCTAAATCACAACACATCGGTTTTACAAGTATTCCTCTGATACGCGTCTAAACTTTTTCTCTTATAACTGCGCGAAAAGCATGTATTCTTGCTTAATACAGCGAAACAAGCTGTTTTAGACCGAAACGAGCTAAATCACAACACATCGGTATTACAAAAGTTCCACGTGATACTCGTCAAAACTTTTTCTCTTATAACTGCGCGAAAAGCATGTATTCGTGCTTAATACAACGAAACAAGCTGTTTTAGACTGAAACGAGCTAAATCACAACACATCGGTTTTACAAGTGTCTCCCTGATACGCGTCAAAACTTTTTCTTCTATAACTGCGCGTAAAGCATGTATTCTTGCTTAATACAACGAAACAAGCTGTTTTAGACCGAAACGAGCTATATCTGAACACATCGGTTTTACAAGTATCCACGTGATACTCGTCAAAACTTTTTCTCTTATAACTGCGCGAAAAGCATGTATTCTTGCTTAATACAACGAAACAAGCTGTTTTAGACCGAAACGAGCTAAATCACAACACATCGGTTTTACAAGTGTCTCTCTAATACGCGTCAAAACTTTTTCTTCTATAACTGCCCGTAAAGCATGTATTCGTGCCTGATACAACGAAACAAGTTGTTTTAGACCGAAACGAGCTAAATCTGAACACATCGGTTTTACAAGTGTCCCTGTGACGCGCGTCAAAACTTTTTCTCTTACAACTGCGCGAAAAGCATGTATTCGTGCTTAATACAGCGAAACAAGCTGTTTTAGACCGAAACGAGCTAAATCACAACACAAAGGTTTTACAAGTGTTCCTCTGATACGCGTCAAAACTTTTTCTCTTATAACTGCGCGAAAAGCATGTATTCTTGCTTAATACTACGAAACAAGCTGTTTTAGACCGAAACGAGCTAAATCACAACACATCGGTTTTACAAGTGTTCCTCTGATACACGTCAAAACTTTTTCCCTTATAAATGCGCGAAAAGCATGTATTCGTGCTTAATACAAGGAAACAAGCTGTTTTAGACCGAAACGAGCTAAATCTGAACACATCGGTTTTACAAGTGTCCCTGTGACACGCGTCAAAACTTTTTCTCTTATAACTGCGCGAAAAGCATGTATTCTTGCTTTATACAGCGAAACAAGCTGTTTTAGACCAAAATGAGCTAAATCACAACACATCGGTTTTACAAGTGTTCCTCTGATACGCGTCAAAACTTTTTCTCTTATAAATGCGCGAAAAGCATGTATTCGTGCTTAATACAAGGAAACAAGCTGTTTTAGACCGAAACGAGCTAAATCTGAACACATCGGTTTTACAAGTATCCACGTGATACTGGTCAAAACTTTTTCTCTTATAACTGCGCGAAAAGCATGTATTCTTGGTTAATACAGCGAAGCAAGCTGTTTTAGACCGAAAAGAGCTAAATCACAACACATCGGTTTTACAAGTGTCTCTGATACGCGTCATAACTTTTTCTTCTATAACTGCGCGTAAAGCAAGTATTCGTGCTTAATACAATGAAACAGGCTGTTTTAGACCGAAACGAGCTAAATCTGAACACATCGGTTTTACAAGTGTTCCTCTGATACGCGTCAAAACTTTTTCTCTTATAACTGCGCGAAAAGCATGTATTCTTGCTTAATACAGCGAAACAAGCTGTTTTAGACCGAAACGAGCTAAATCACAACACATCGGTTTTACAAGTGTTCCTCTGATACGCGTCAAAACTTTTTCTCTTATAACTGCGCGAAAAGCATGTATTCTTGCTTAATACAGTGAAACAAGCTGTTTTAGACCGAAACGAGCTAAATCACAACACATCGGTTTTACAAGTGTTCCTCTGATACGCGTCAAAACTTTTTCTCTTATAACTGCGCGAAAAGCATGTATTCTTGCTTAATACAGCGAAACAAGCTGTTTTAGACCGAAACGAGCTAAATCACAACACATCGGTTTTACAAGTGTTCCTCTGATACGCGTCAAAACTTTTTCTCTTATAACTGCGCGAAAAGCATGTATTCTTGCTTAATACAGCGAAACAAGCTGTTTTAGACCGAAACGAGCTAAATCACAACACATCGGTTTTACAAGTATTCCTCTGATACGCGTCTAAACTTTTTCTCTTATAACTGCGCGAAAAGCATGTATTCTTGCTTAATACAGCGAAACAAGCTGTTTTAGACCGAAACGAGCTAAATCACAACACATCGGTATTACAAAAGTTCCACGTGATACTCGTCAAAACTTTTTCTCTTATAACTGCGCGAAAAGCATGTATTCGTGCTTAATACAACGAAACAAGCTGTTTTAGACCGAAACGAGCTAAATCACAACACATCGGTTTTACAAGTGTCTCCCTGATACGCGTCAAAACTTTTTCTTCTATAACTGCGCGTAAAGCATGTATTCTTGCTTAATACAACGAAACAAGCTGTTTTAGACCGAAACGAGCTATATCTGAACACATCGGTTTTACAAGTATCCACGTGATACTCGTCAAAACTTTTTCTCTTATAACTGCGCGAAAAGCATGTATTCTTGCTTAATACAACGAAACAAGCTGTTTTAGACCGAAACGAGCTAAATCACAACACATCGGTTTTACAAGTGTCTCTCTAATACGTGTCAAAACTTTTTCTTCTATAACTGCCCGTAAAGCATGTATTCGTGCCTGATACAACAAAACAAGTTGTTTTAGACCGAAACGAGCTAAATCTGAACACATCGGTTTTACAAGTGTCCCTGTGACACGCGTCAAAACTTTTTCTCTTACAACTGCGCGAAAAGCATGTATTCGTGCTTAATACAGCGAAACAAGCTGTTTTAGACCGAAACGAGCTAAATCACAACACAAAGGTTTTACAAGTGTTCCTCTGATACGCGTCAAAACTTTTTCTCTTATAACTGCGCGAAAAGCATGTATTCTTGCTTAATACTACGAAACAAGCTGTTTTAGACCGAAACGAGCTAAATCACAACACATCGGTTTTACAAGTGTTCCTCTGATACACGTCTAAACTTTTTCTCTTATAACTGCGCGAAAAGCATGTATTCGTGCTTAATACAACGAAACAAGCTGTTTCAGACCGAAACGAGCTAAATCTGAACACATCGGTTTTACAAGTGTCCCTGTGACACGCGTCAAAACTTTTTCTCTTATAACTGCGCGAAAAGCATGTATTCTTGCTTAATAGAGCGAAACAAGCTGTTTTAGACCAAAATGAGCTAAATCGCAACACATCGGTTTTACAAGTGTTCCTCTGATACGCGTCAAAACTTTTTCTCTTATAACTGCGCGAAAAGCATGTATTCTTGCTTAATACAGCGAAACAAGCTGTTTTAAACCGAAACGAGCTAAATCACAACACATCGGTATTACAAGTGTTCCACGTGATACTCGTCAAAACATTTTCTCTTATAACTGCGCGAAAAGCATGTATTCGTGCTTAATACAAGGAAACAAGCTGTTTTAGACCGAAACGAGCTAAATCTGAACACATCAGTTTTACAAGTATCCACGTGATACTCGTCAAAACTTTTTCTCTTATAACTGCGCGAAAAGCATGTATTCTTGGTTAATACAGCGAAACAAGCTGTTTTAGACCGAAACGAGCTAAATCACAACACATCGGTTTTACAAGTGTCTCTGATACGCGTCATAACTTTTTCTTCTATAACTGCGCGTAAAGCAAGTATTCGTGCTTAATACAATGAAACAAGCTGTTTTAGACCGAAACGAGCTAAATCTGAACACATCGGTTTTACAAGTGTTCCTCTGATACGCGTCAAAACTTTTTCTCTTATAACTGCGCGAAGAGCATGTATTCTTGCTTAATACAGCGAAACAAGCTGTTTTAGACCGAAACGAGCTAAATCACAACACATCGGTTTTACAAGTGTTCCTCTCATACGCGTCAAAACTTTTTCTCTTATAACTGCGCGAAAAGCATGTATTCTTGCTTAATACAGCGAAATCAAGCTGTTTTAGACCGAAATGAGCTAAATCACAACACATCGGTTTTACAAGTCTTCCTCTGATACGCGTCAAAACTTTTTCTCTTATAACTGCGCGAAAAGCATGTATTCTTGCTTAATACAACGAAACAAGCTGTTTTAGACCGAAACGAGCTATATCTGAACACATCGGTTTTACAAGTATCCACGTGATACTCGTCAAAACTTTTTCTCTTATAACTGCGCGAAAAGCATGTATTCTTGCTTAATACAACGAAACAAGCTGTTTTAGACCGAAACGAGCTAAATCACAACACATCGGTTTTACAAGTGTCTCTCTAATACGCGTCAAAACTTTTTCTTCTATAACTGCCCGTAAAGCATGTATTCGTGCCTGATACAACGAAACAAGTTGTTTTAGACCGAAACGAGCTAAATTTGAACACATCGGTTTTACAAGTGTCCCTGTGACACGCGTCAACACTTTTTCTCTTACAACTGCGCGAAAAGCATGTATTCGTGCTTAATACAGCGAAACAAACTGTTTTAGACCGAAACGAGCTAAATCACAACACAAAGGTTTTACAAGTGTTCCTCTGATACGCGTCAAAACTTTTTCTCTTATAACTGCGCGAAAAGCATGTATTCTTGCTTAATACTACGAAACAAGCTGTTTTAGACCGAAACGAGCTAAATCACAACACATCGGTTTTACAAGTGTTCCTCTGATACACGTCTAAACTTTTTCTCTTATAACTGCGCGAAAAGCATGTATTCGTGCTTAATACAACGAAACAAGCTGTTTCAGACCGAAACGAGCTAAATCTGAACACATCGGTTTTACAAGTGTCCCTGTGACACGCGTCAAAACTTTTTCTCTTATTACTGCGCGAAAAGCATGTATTCTTGCTTAATAGAGCGAAACAAGCTGTTTTAGACCAAAATGAGCTAAATCACAACACATCGGTTTTACAAGTGTTCCTCTGATACGCGTCAAAACTTTTTCTCTTATAACTGCGCGAAAAGCATGTATTCTTGCTTAATACAGCGAAACAAGCTGTTTTAAACCGAAACGAGCTAAATCACAACACATCGGTATTACAAGTGTTCCACGTGATACTCGTCAAACCTTTTTCTCTTATAACTGCGCGAAAAGCATGTATTCGTGCTTAATACAAGGAAACAAGCTGTTTTAGACCGAAACGAGCTAAATCTGAACACATCAGTTTTACAAGTATCCACGTGATACTCGTCAAAACTTTTTCTCTTATAACTGCGCGAAAAGCATGTATTCTTGGTTAATACAGCGAAACAAGCTGTTTTAGACCGAAACGAGCTAAATCACAACACATCGGTTTTACAAGTGTCTCTGATACGCGTCATAACTTTTTCTTCTATAACTGCGCGTAAAGCAAGTATTCGTGCTTAATACAATGAAACAAGCTGTTTTAGACCGAAACGAGCTAAATCTGAACACATCGGTTTTACAAGTGTTCCTCTGATACGCGTCAAAACTTTTTCTCTTATAACTGCGCGAAAAGCATGTATACAGCGAAACAAGCTGTTTTAGACAGAAACGAGCTAAATCACAACACATCGGTTTTACAAGTGTTCCTCTCATACGCGTCAAAACTTTTTCTCTTATAACTGCGCGAAAAGCATGTATTCTTGCTTAATACAGCGAAACAAGCTGTTTTAGACCGAAATGAGCTAAATCACAACACATCGGTTTTACAAGTGTTCCTCTGATACGCGTCCAAACTTTTTCTCTTATAACTGCGCGAAAAGCATGTATTCTTGCTTAATACAGCGAAACAAGCTGTTTTAGACCGAAACGAGCTAAATCACAACACATCGGTATTACAAGTGTTCCACGTGATACTCGTCAAAACTTTTTCTCTTATAACTGCGCGAAAAGCATGTATTCGTGCTTAATACAACGAAACAAGCTGTTTTAGACCGAAACGTGCTAAATCTGAACACATCGGTTTTACAAGTGTCTCTCTAATACGCAAACTTTTTCACTTATAACTGCGCGAAAAGCATGTATTCTTGCTTAATACAACGAAACAAGCTGTTTTAGACCGAAACGAGCTAAATCTGAACACATCGGTTTTACAAGTATCCACGTGATACTCGTCAAAACTTTTTCTCTTATAACTGCGCGAAAAGCATGTATTCTTGCTTATTACAACGAAACACGCTGTTTTAGACCGAAACGAGCTAAATCACAACACATCGGTTTTACAAGTGTCTCTCTAATACGCGTCAAAACTTTTTCTTCTATAACTGCGCGTAAAGCATTGTTTCGTGCTTAATACAACGAAACAAGTTGTTTTAGACCGAAACGAGCTAAATCTTAACACATCGGTTTTACAAGTGTTCCTGTGACACGCGTCAAAACTTTTTCTCTTATAACTGCGCGAAAAGCATGTATTCTTGCTTAATACAGCGAAACAAGCTGTTTTAGACCGAAACGAGCTAAATCACAACACAAAGGTTTTACAAGTGTTCCTCTGATACGCGTCAAAACTTTTTGTCTTATAACTGCGCGAAAAGCATGTATTCTTGCTTAATACTACGAAACAAGCTGTTTTAGACCGAAACGAGCTAAATCTGAACACATTGGTTTTACAAGTGTCCCTGTGACACGCGTCAAAACTTTTTCTCTTATAACTGCGCGAAAAGCATGTATTCTTGCTTAATACAGCGAAACAAGCTGTTTTAGACCGAAACGAGCTAAATCAAAACACATCGGTTTTACAAGTGTTCCTCTGATACGCGTCAAAACTTTTTCTCTTATAACTGCGCGAAAAGCATGTATTCGTGCTTAATACAACGAAACAAGTTGTTTTAGACCGAAATGAGCTAAATCACAACACATCGGTTTTACAAGTGTTCCTCTGATACGCGTCAAAACTTTTTCTCTTATAACTGCGCGAAAAGCATGTATTCTTGCTTAATACAGCGAAGCAAGCTGTTTTAGACCGAAACGAGCTAAATCACAACACATCGGTATTACAAGTGTTCCACGTGAAACTCGTCAAAACTTTTTCTTTATAACTGCGCGAAAAGCATGTATTCTTGCTTAATACAACGAAACAAGCTGTTTTAGACCGAAACGAGCTAAATCAAAACACATCGGTTTTACAAGTGTTCCTCTGATACGCGTCAAAACTTTTTCTCTTATAACTGCGCGAAAAGCATGTATTCGTGCTTAATACAACGAAACAAGCTGTTTTAGACCGAAATGAGCTAAATCACAACACATCGGTTTTACAAGTGTTCCTCTGATACGCGTCAAAACTTTTTCTCTTATAACTGCGCGAAAAGCATGTATTCTTGCTTAATACAGCGAAGCAAGCTGTTTTAGACCGAAACGAGCTAAATCACAACACATCGGTATTACAAGTGTTCCACGTGAAACTCGTCAAAACTTTTTCTTTATAACTGCGCGAAAAGCATGTATTCTTGCTTAATACAACGAAACAAGCTGTTTTAGACCGAAACGAGCTAAATAACAACACATCGGTTTTACAAGTGTCTCCCTGATACGCGTCAAAACTTTTTCTTCTATAACTGCGCGTAAAGCATGTATTCTTGCTTAATACAACGAAACAAGCTGTTTTAGACCAAAACGAGCTAGATCTGAACACATCGGTTTTCCAAGTGTCCATGTGATACGCGTCAAAACTTTTTCTCTTATAACTGCGCGAAAA
Source organism: Amblyomma americanum (assembly GCF_052857255.1). Lineage (NCBI taxonomy): Eukaryota > Metazoa > Arthropoda > Arachnida > Ixodida > Ixodidae > Amblyomma > Amblyomma americanum. The sequence continues at coordinate 24,248 of NW_027526598.1, forward strand.
GCATGTATTCTTGCTTAATACAGCGAAACAAGCTGTTTTAGACCGAAATGAGCTAAATCACAACACATCGGTTTTACAAGTGTTCCTCTGATACGCGTCAAAACTTTTTCTCTTATAACTGCGCGAAAAGCATGTATTCTTGCTTAATACAGCGAAACAAGCTGTTTTAGACCGAAACGAGCTAAATCACAACACATCGGTATTACAAGTGTTCCACGTGATACTCGTCAAAACTTTTTCTCTTATAACTGCGCGAAAAGCATGTATTCGTGCTTAATACAACGAAACAAGCTGTTTTAGACCGAAACGAGCTAAATCACAACACATCGGTTTTACAAGTGTCTCCCTGATACGCGTCAAAACTTTTTCTTCTATAACTGCGCGAAAAGCATGTATTCTTGCTTAATACAACGAAACAAGCTGTTTTAGACCGAAACGAGCTAAATCACAACACATCGGTTTTACAAGTGTCTCCCTGATACGCGTCAAAACTTTTTCTTCTATAACTGCGCGTAAAGCATGTATTCTTGCTTAATACAACGAAACAAGCTGTTTTAGACCGAAACGAGCTATATCTGAACACATCCGTTTTACAAGTATCCACGTGATACTCGTCAAAACTTTTTCTCTTATAACTGCGCGAAAAGCATGTATTCTTGCTTAATACAACGAAACAAGCTGTTTTAGACCGAAACGAGCTAAATCACAACACATCGGTTTTACAAGTGTCTCTCTAATACGCGTCAAAACTTTTTCTTCTATAACTGCCCGTAAAGCATGTATTCGTGCCTGATACAACGAAACAAGTTGTTTTAGACCGAAACGAGCTAAATCTGAACACATCGGTTTTACAAGTGTCCCTGTGACGCGCGTCAAAACTTTTTCTCTTACAACTGCGCGAAAAGCATATATTCGTGCTTAATACAGCGAAACAAGCTGTTTTAGACCGAAACGAGCTAAATCACAACACAAAGGTTTTACAAGTGTTCCTCTGATACGCGTCAAAACTTTTTCTCTTATAACTGCGCGAAAAGCATGTATTCTTGCTTAATACTACGAAACAAGCTGTTTTAGACCGAAACGAGCTAAATCACAACACATCGCTTTTACAAGTGTTCCTCTGATACACGTCTAAACTTTTTCTCTTATAACTGCTCGAAAAGCATGTATTCGTGCTTAATACAACGAAACAAGCTGTTTCAGACCGAAACGAGCTAAATCTGAACACATCGGTTTTACAAGTGTCCCTGTGACACGCGTCAAAACTTTTTTCTCTTATAACTGCGCGAAAAGCATGTATTCTTGCTTAATAGAGCGAAACAAGCTGTTTTAGACCAAAATGAGCTTAATCACAACACATCGGTATTACAAGTGTTCCACGTGAAACTCGTCAAAACTTTTTCTCTTATAACTGCGCGAAAAGCATGTATTCTTGCTTAATACAGCGAAACAAGCTGTTTTAAACCGAAACGAGCTAAATCACAACACATCGGTATTACAAGTGTTCCACGTGATACTCGTCAAAACTTTTTCTCTTATAACTGCGCGAAAAGCATGTATTCGTGCTAATTACAAGGAAACAAGCTGTTTTAGACCGAAACGAGCTAAATCTGAACACATCAGTTTTACAAGTATCCACGTGATACTCGTCAAAACTTTTTCTCTTATAACTGCGCGAAAAGCATGTATTCTTGGTTAATACAGCGAAACAAACTGTTTTAGACCGAAACGAGCTAAATCACAACACATCGGTTTTACAAGTGTCTCTGATACGCGTCATAACTTTTCTTCTATAACTGCGCGTAAAGCAAGTATTCGTGCTTAATACAATGAAACAAGCTGTTTTAGACCGAAACGAGCTAAATCTGAACACATCGGTTTTACAAGTGTTCCTCTGATACGCGTCAAAACTTTTTCTCTTATAACTGCGCGAAAAGCATGTATTCTTGCTTAATACAGCGAAACAAGCTGTTTTAGACCGAAACGAGCTAAATCACAACACATCGGTTTTACAAGTGTTCCTCTCATACGCGTCAAAACTTTTTCTCTTATAACTGCGCGAAAAGCATGTATTCTTGCTTAATACAGCGAAACAAGCTGTTTTAGACCGAAATGAGCTAAATCACAACACATCAGTTTTACAAGTGTTCCTCTGATACGCGTCAAAACTTTTTCTCTTATAACTGCGCGAAAAGCATGTATTCTTGCTTAATACAACGAAACAAGCTGTTTTAGACCGAAACGAGCTATATCTGAACACATCGGTTTTACAAGTATCCACGTGATACTCGTCAAAACTTTTTCTCTTATAACTGCGCGAAAAGCATGTATTCTTGCTTAATACAACGAAACAAGCTGTTTTAGACCGAAACGAGCTAAATCACAACACATCGGTTTTACAAGTGTCTCTCTAATACGCGTCAAAACTTTTTCTTCTATAACTGCGCGTAAAGCAAGTATTCGTGCTTAATACAATGAAACAAGCTGTTTTAGACCGAAACGAGCTAAATCTGAACACATCGGTTTTACAAGTGTTCCTCTGATACGCGTCAAAACGTTTTCTCTTATAACTGCGCGAAAAGCATGTATTCTTGCTTAATACAGCGAAACAAGCTGTTTTAGACCGAAACGAGCTAAATCACAACACATCGGTTTTACAAGTGTTCCTCTCATACGCGTCAAAACTTTTTCTCTTATAACTGCGCGAAAAGCATGTATTCTTGCTTAATACAGCGAAACAAGCTGTTTTAGACCGAAATGAGCTAAATCACAACACATCGGTTTTACAAGTGTTCCTCTGATACGCGTCAAAACTTTTTCTCTTATAACTGCGCGAAAAGCATGTATTCTTGCTTAATACAGCGAAACAAGCTGTTTTAGACCGAAACGAGCTAAATCTGAACACATCGGTTTTACAAGTGTCCCTATGACACGCGTCAAAACTTTTTCTCTTATAACTGCGCGATAAGCATGTATTCTTGCTTAATAGAGCGAAACAAGCTGTTTTAGACCAAAATGAGCTAAATCACAACACATCGGTTTTACAAGTGTTCCTCTGATACGCGTCAAAACTTTTTCTCTTATAACTGCGCGAAAAGCATGTATTCTTGCTTAATACAGCGAAACAAGCTGTTTTAAACCGAAACGAGCTAAATCACAACACATCGGTATTACAAGTTTTCCACGTGATACTCGTCAAAACTTTTTCTCTTATAACTGCGCGAAAAGCATGTATTCGTGCTTAATACAAGGAAACAAGCTGTTTTAGACCGAAACGAGCTAAATCTGAACACATCAGTTTTACAAGTATCCACGTGATACTCGTCAAAACTTTTTCTCTTATAACTGCGCGAAAAGCATGTATTCTTGGTTAATACAGCGAAACAAGCTGTTTTAGACCGAAACGAGCTAAATCACAACACATCGGTTTTACAAGTGTCTCTGATACGCGTCATAACTTTTTCTTCTATAACTGCGCGTAAAGCAAGTATTCGTGCTTAATACAATGAAACAAGCTGTTTTAGACCGAAACGAGCTAAATCTGAACACATCGGTTTTACAAGTGTTCCTCTGATACGCGTCAAAACGTTTTCTCTTATAACTGCGCGAAAAGCATGTATTCTTGCTTAATACAGCGAAACAAGCTGTTTTAGACCGAAACGAGCTAAATCACAACACATCGGTTTTACAAGTGTTCCTCTCATACGCGTCAAAACTTTTTCTCTTATAACTGCGCGAAAAGCATGTATTCTTGCTTAATACAACGAAACAAGCTGTTTTAGACCGAAACGAGCTAAATAACAACACATCGGTTTTACAAGTGTCTCCCTGATACGCGTCAAAACTTTTTCTTCTATAACTGCGCGTAAAGCATGTATTCTTGCTTAATACAACGAAACAAGCTGTTTTAGACCAAAACGAGCTAGATCTGAACACATCGGTTTTCCAAGTGTCCATGTGATACGCGTCAAAACGTTTTTCTCTTATAACTGCGCGAAAAGCATGTATTCTTGCTTAATACAGCGAAACAAGCTGTTTTAGACCGAAATGAGCTAAATCACAACACATCGGTTTTACAAGTGTTCCTCTGATACGCGTCAAAACTTTTTCTCTTATAACTGCGCGAAAAGCATGTATTCTTGCTTAATACAGCGAAACAAGCTGTTTTAGACCGAAACGAGCTAAATCACAACACATCGGTATTACAAGTGTTCCACGTGATACTCGTCAAAACTTTTTCTCTTATAACTGCGCGAAAAGCATGTATTCGTGCTTAATACAACGAAACAAGCTGTTTTAGACCGAAACGAGCTAAATCACAACACATCGGTTTTACAAGTGTCTCCCTGATACGCGTCAAAACTTTTTCTTCTATAACTGCGCGAAAAGCATGTATTCTTGCTTAATACAACGAAACAAGCTGTTTTAGACCGAAACGAGCTAAATCACAACACATCGGTTTTACAAGTGTCTCCTGATACGCGTCAAAACTTTTTCTTCTATAACTGCGCGTAAAGCATGTATTCTTGCTTAATACAACGAAACAAGCTGTTTTAGACCGAAACGAGCTATATCTGAACACATCCGTTTTACAAGTATCCACGTGATACTCGTCAAAACTTTTTCTCTTATAACTGCGCGAAAAGCATGTATTCTTGCTTAATACAACGAAACAAGCTGTTTTAGACCGAAACGAGCTAAATCACAACACATCGGTTTTACAAGTGTCTCTCTAATACGCGTCAAAACTTTTTCTTCTATAACTGCCCGTAAAGCATGTATTCGTGCCTGATACAACGAAACAAGTTGTTTTAGACCGAAACGAGCTAAATCTGAACACATCGGTTTTACAAGTGTCCCTGTGACGCGCGTCAAAACTTTTTCTCTTACAACTGCGCGAAAAGCATATATTCGTGCTTAATACAGCGAAACAAGCTGTTTTAGACCGAAACGAGCTAAATCACAACACAAAGGTTTTACAAGTGTTCCTCTGATACGCGTCAAAACTTTTTCTCTTATAACTGCGCGAAAAGCATGTATTCTTGCTTAATACTACGAAACAAGCTGTTTTAGACCGAAACGAGCTAAATCACAACACATCGCTTTTACAAGTGTTCCTCTGATACACGTCTAAACTTTTTCTCTTATAACTGCTCGAAAAGCATGTATTCGTGCTTAATACAACGAAACAAGCTGTTTCAGACCGAAACGAGCTAAATCTGAACACATCGGTTTTACAAGTGTCCCTGTGACACGCGTCAAAACTTTTTCTCTTATAACTGCGCGAAAAGCATGTATTCTTGCTTAATAGAGCGAAACAAGCTGTTTTAGACCAAAATGAGCTTAATCACAACACATCGGTATTACAAGTGTTCCACGTGAAACTCGTCAAAACTTTTTCTCTTATAACTGCGCGAAAAGCATGTATTCTTGCTTAATACAGCGAAACAAGCTGTTTTAAACCGAAACGAGCTAAATCACAACACATCGGTATTACAAGTGTTCCACGTGATACTCGTCAAAACTTTTTCTCTTATAACTGCGCGAAAAGCATGTATTCGTGCTAATTACAAGGAAACAAGCTGTTTTAGACCGAAACGAGCTAAATCTGAACACATCAGTTTTACAAGTATCCACGTGATACTCGTCAAAACTTTTTCTCTTATAACTGCGCGAAAAGCATGTATTCTTGGTTAATACAGCGAAACAAACTGTTTTAGACCGAAACGAGCTAAATCACAACACATCGGTTTTACAAGTGTCTCTGATACGCGTCATAACTTTTTCTTCTATAACTGCGCGTAAAGCAAGTATTCGTGCTTAATACAATGAAACAAGCTGTTTTAGACCGAAACGAGCTAAATCTGAACACATCGGTTTTACAAGTGTTCCTCTGATACGCGTCAAAACTTTTTCTCTTATAACTGCGCGAAAAGCATGTATTCTTGCTTAATACAGCGAAACAAGCTGTTTTAGACCGAAACGAGCTAAATCACAACACATCGGTTTTACAAGTGTTCCTCTCATACGCGTCAAAACTTTTTCTCTTATAACTGCGCGAAAAGCATGTATTCTTGCTTAATACAGCGAAACAAGCTGTTTTAGACCGAAATGAGCTAAATCACAACACATCAGTTTTACAAGTGTTCCTCTGATACGCGTCAAAACTTTTTCTCTTATAACTGCGCGAAAAGCATGTATTCTTGCTTAATACAACGAAACAAGCTGTTTTAGACCGAAACGAGCTATATCTGAACACATCGGTTTTACAAGTATCCACGTGATACTCGTCAAAACTTTTTCTCTTATAACTGCGCGAAAAGCATGTATTCTTGCTTAATACAACGAAACAAGCTGTTTTAGACCGAAACGAGCTAAATCACAACACATCGGTTTTACAAGTGTCTCTCTAATACGCGTCAAAACTTTTTCTTCTATAACTGCGCGTAAAGCAAGTATTCGTGCTTAATACAATGAAACAAGCTGTTTTAGACCGAAACGAGCTAAATCTGAACACATCGGTTTTACAAGTGTTCCTCTGATACGCGTCAAAACGTTTTCTCTTATAACTGCGCGAAAAGCATGTATTCTTGCTTAATACAGCGAAACAAGCTGTTTTAGACCGAAACGAGCTAAATCACAACACATCGGTTTTACAAGTGTTCCTCTCATACGCGTCAAAACTTTTTCTCTTATAACTGCGCGAAAAGCATGTATTCTTGCTTAATACAGCGAAACAAGCTGTTTTAGACCGAAATGAGCTAAATCACAACACATCGGTTTTACAAGTGTTCCTCTGATACGCGTCAAAACTTTTTCTCTTATAACTGCGCGAAAAGCATGTATTCTTGCTTAATACAGCGAAACAAGCTGTTTTAGACCGAAACGAGCTAAATCTGAACACATCGGTTTTACAAGTGTCCCTATGACACGCGTCAAAACTTTTTCTCTTATAACTGCGCGATAAGCATGTATTCTTGCTTAATAGAGCGAAACAAGCTGTTTTAGACCAAAATGAGCTAAATCACAACACATCGGTTTTACAAGTGTTCCTCTGATACGCGTCAAAACTTTTTCTCTTATAACTGCGCGAAAAGCATGTATTCTTGCTTAATACAGCGAAACAAGCTGTTTTAAACCGAAACGAGCTAAATCACAACACATCGGTATTACAAGTTTTCCACGTGATACTCGTCAAAACTTTTTCTCTTATAACTGCGCGAAAAGCATGTATTCGTGCTTAATACAAGGAAACAAGCTGTTTTAGACCGAAACGAGCTAAATCTGAACACATCAGTTTTACAAGTATCCACGTGATACTCGTCAAAACTTTTTCTCTTATAACTGCGCGAAAAGCATGTATTCTTGGTTAATACAGCGAAACAAGCTGTTTTAGACCGAAACGAGCTAAATCACAACACATCGGTTTTACAAGTGTCTCTGATACGCGTCATAACTTTTTCTTCTATAACTGCGCGTAAAGCAAGTATTCGTGCTTAATACAATGAAACAAGCTGTTTTAGACCGAAACGAGCTAAATCTGAACACATCGGTTTTACAAGTGTTCCTCTGATACGCGTCAAAACGTTTTCTCTTATAACTGCGCGAAAAGCATGTATTCTTGCTTAATACAGCGAAACAAGCTGTTTTAGACCGAAACGAGCTAAATCACAACACATCGGTTTTACAAGTGTTCCTCTCATACGCGTCAAAACTTTTTCTCTTATAACTGCGCGAAAAGCATGTATTCTTGCTTAATACAGCGAAACAAGCTGTTTTAGACCGAAATGAGCTAAATCACAACACATCGGTTTTACAAGTGTTCCTCTGATACGCGTCAAAACTTTTTCTCTTATAACTGCGCGAAAAGCATGTATTCTTGCTTAATACAGCGAAACAAGCTGTTTTAGACCGAAACGAGCTAAATCACAACACATCGGTATTACAAGTGTTCCACGTGATACTCGTCAAAACTTTTTCTCTTATAACTGCGCGAAAATATGTATTCGTGCTTAATACAACGAAACAAGCTGTTTTAGACCGAAACGAGCTAAATCTGAACACATCGGTTTTACAAGTATCCACGTGATACTCGTCAAAACTTTTTCTCTTATAACTGCGCGAAAAGCATGTATTTTTGCTTAATACAACGAAACAAGCTGTTTTAGACCGAAACGAGCTAAATCACAACACATCGGTTTTACAAGTGTCTCTCTAATACGCAAACTTTTTCTTCTATAACTGCGCGTAAAGCATGTATTCGTGCTTAATACAACGAAACAAGTTGTTTTAGACCGAAACGAGCTAAATCTGAACACATCGGTTTTACAAGTGTTCCTGTGACACGCGTCAAAACTTTTTCTCTTATAACTGCGCGAAAAGCATGTATTCTTGCTTAATACAGCGAAACAAGCTGTTTTAGACCGAAACGAGCTAAATCACAACACAAAGGTTTTACAAGTGTTCCTCTGATACGCGTCAAAACTTTTTGTCTTATAACTGCGCGAAAAGCATGTATTCTTGCTTAATACTACGAAACAAGCTGTTTTAGACCGAAACGAGCTAAATCTGAACACATTGGTTTTACAAGTGTCCCTGTGACACGCGTCAAAACTTTTTCTCTTATAACTGCGCGAAAAGCATGTATTCTTGCTTAATACAGCGAAACAAGCTGTTTTAGACCGAAACGAGCTAAATCAAAACACATCGGTTTTACAAGTGTTCCTCTGATACGCGTCAAAACTTTTTCTCTTATAACTGCGCGAAAAGCATGTATTCGTGCTTAATACAACGAAACAAGTTGTTTTAGACCGAAATGAGCTAAATCACAACACATCGGTTTTACAAGTGTTCCTCTGATACGCGTCAAAACTTTTTCTCTTATAACTGCGCGAAAAGCATGTATTCTTGCTTAATACAGCGAAGCAAGCTGTTTTAGACCGAAACGAGCTAAATCACAACACATCGGTATTACAAGTGTTCCACGTGAAACTCGTCAAAACTTTTTCTTTATAACTGCGCGAAAAGCATGTATTCTTGCTTAATACAACGAAACAAGCTGTTTTAGACCGAAACAAGCTAAATCAAAACATCGGTTTTACAAGTGTTCCTCTGATACGCGTCAAAACTTTTTCTCTTATAACTGCGCGAAAAGCATGTATTCGTGCTTAATACAACGAAACAAGCTGTTTTAGACCGAAATGAGCTAAATCACAACACATCGGTTTTACAAGTGTTCCTCTGATACGCGTCAAAACTTTTTCTCTTATAACTGCGCGAAAAGCATGTATTCTTGCTTAATACAGCGAAGCAAGCTGTTTTAGACCGAAACGAGCTAAATCACAACACATCGGTATTACAAGTGTTCCACGTGAAACTCGTCAAAACTTTTTCTTTATAACTGCGCGAAAAGCATGTATTCTTGCTTAATACAACGAAACAAGCTGTTTTAGACCGAAACGAGCTAAATAACAACACATCGGTTTTACAAGTGTCTCCCTGATACGCGTCAAAACTTTTTCTTCTATAACTGCGCGTAAAGCATGTATTCTTGCTTAATACAACGAAACAAGCTGTTTTAGACCAAAACGAGCTAGATCTGAACACATCGGTTTTCCAAGTGTCCATGTGATACGCGTCAAAACTTTTTCTCTTATAACTGCGCGAAAAGCATGTATTCTTGCTTAATACAGCGAAACAAGCTGTTTTAGACCGAAATGAGCTAAATCACAACACATCGGTTTTACAAGTGTTCCTCTGATACGCGTCAAAACTTTTTCTCTTATAACTGCGCGAAAAGCATGTATTCTTGCTTAATACAGCGAAACAAGCTGTTTTAGACCGAAACGAGCTAAATCACAACACATCGGTATTACAAGTGTTCCACGTGATACTCGTCAAAACTTTTTCTCTTATAACTGTGCGAAAAGCATGTATTCGTGCTTAATACAACGAAACAAGCTGTTTTAGACCGAAACGAGCTAAATCACAACACATCGGTTTTACAAGTGTCTCCCTGATACGCGTCAAAACTTTTTCTTCTATAACTGCGCGAAAAGCATGTATTCTTGCTTAATACAACGAAACAAGCTGTTTTAGACCGAAACGAGCTAAATCACAACACATCGGTTTTACAAGTGTCTCCCTGATACGCGTCAAAACTTTTTCTTCTATAACTGCGCGTAAAGCATGTATTCTTGCTTAATACAACGAAACAAGCTGTTTTAGACCGAAACGAGCTATATCTGAACACATCCGTTTTACAAGTATCCACGTGATACTCGTCAAAACTTTTTCTCTTATAACTGCGCGAAAAGCATGTATTCTTGCTTAATACAACGAAACAAGCTGTTTTAGACCGAAACGAGCTAAATCACAACACATCGGTTTTACAAGTGTCTCTCTAATACGCGTCAAAACTTTTTCTTCTATAACTGCCCGTAAAGCATGTATTCGTGCCTGATACAACGAAACAAGTTGTTTTAGACCGAAACGAGCTAAATCTGAACACATCGGTTTTACAAGTGTCCCTGTGAAGCGCGTCAAAACTTTTTCTCTTACAACTGCGCGAAAAGCATATATTCGTGCTTAATACAGCGAAACAAGCTGTTTTAGACCGAAACGAGCTAAATCACAACACAAAGGTTTTACAAGTGTTCCTCTGATACGCGTCAAAACTTTTTCTCTTATAACTGCGCGAAAAGCATGTATTCTTGCTTAATACTACGAAACAAGCTGTTTTAGACCGAAACGAGCTAAATCACAACACATCGCTTTTAAAAGTGTTCCTCTGATACACGTCTAAACTTTTTCTCTTATAACTGCTCGAAAAGCATGTATTCGTGCTTAATACAACGAAACAAGCTGTTTCAGACCGAAACGAGCTAAATCTGAACACATCGGTTTTACAAGTGTCCCTGTGACACGCGTCAAAACTTTTTCTCTTATAACTGCGCGAAAAGCATGTATTCTTGCTTAATAGAGCGAAACAAGCTGTTTTAGACCAAAATGAGCTTAATCACAACACATCGGTATTACAAGTGTTCCACGTGAAACTCGTCAAAACTTTTTCTCTTATAACTGCGCGAAAAGCATGTATTCTTGCTTAATACAGCGAAACAAGCTGTTTTAAACCGAAACGAGCTAAATCACAACACATCGGTATTACAAGTGTTCCACGTGATACTCGTCAAAACTTTTTCTCTTATAACTGCGCGAAAAGCATGTATTCGTGCTAATTACAAGGAAACGAGCTGTTTTAGACCGAAACGAGCTAAATCTGAACACATCAGTTTTACAAGTATCCACGTGATACTCGTCAAAACTTTTTCTCTTATAACTGCGCGAAAAGCATGTATTCTTGGTTAATACAGCGAAACAAACTGTTTTAGACCGAAACGAGCTAAATCACAACACATCGGTTTTACAAGTGTCTCTGATACGCGTCATAACTTTTTCTTCTATAACTGCGCGTAAAGCAAGTATTCGTGCTTAATACAATGAAACAAGCTGTTTTAGACCGAAACGAGCTAAATCTGAACACATCGGTTTTACAAGTGTTCCTCTGATACGCGTCAAAACTTTTTCTCTTATAACTGCGCGAAAAGCATGTATTCTTGCTTAATACAGCGAAACAAGCTGTTTTAGACCGAAACGAGCTAAATCACAACACATCGGTTTTACAAGTGTTCCTCTCATACGCGTCAAAACTTTTTCTCTTATAACTGCGCGAAAAGCATGTATTCTTGCTTAATACAGCGAAACAAGCTGTTTTAGACCGAAATGAGCTAAATCACAACACATCGGTTTTACAAGTGTTCCTCTGATACGCGTCAAAACTTTTTCTCTTATAACTGCGCGAAAAGCATGTATTCTTGCTTAATACAACGAAACAAGCTGTTTTAGACCGAAACGAGCTATATCTGAACACATCGGTTTTACAAGTATCCACGTGATACTCGTCAAAACTTTTTCTCTTATAACTGCGCGAAAAGCATGTATTCTTGCTTAATACAACGAAACAAGCTGTTTTAGACCGAAACGAGCTAAATCACAACACATCGGTTTTACAAGTGTCTCTCTAATACGCGTCAAAACTTTTTCTTCTATAACTGCGCGTAAAGCAAGTATTCGTGCTTAATACAATGAAACAAGCTGTTTTAGACCGAAACGAGCTAAATCTGAACACATCGGTTTTACAAGTGTTCCTCTGATACGCGTCAAAACGTTTTCTCTTATAACTGCGCGAAAAGCATGTATTCTTGCTTAATACAGCGAAACAAGCTGTTTTAGACCGAAACGAGCTAAATCACAACACATCGGTTTTACAAGTGTTCCTCTCATACGCGTCAAAACTTTTTCTCTTATAACTGCGCGAAAAGCATGTATTCTTGCTTAATACAGCGAAACAAGCTGTTTTAGACCGAAATGAGCTAAATCACAACACATCGGTTTTACAAGTGTTCCTCTGATACGCGTCAAAACTTTTTCTCTTATAACTGCGCGAAAAGCATGTATTCTTGCTTAATACAGCGAAACAAGCTGTTTTAGACCGAAACGAGCTAAATCTGAACACATCGGTTTTACAAGTGTCCCTGTGACACGCGTCAAAACTTTTTCTCTTATAACTGCGCGATAAGCATGTATTCTTGCTTAATAGAGCGAAACAAGCTGTTTTAGACCAAAATGAGCTAAATCACAACACATCGGTTTTACAAGTGTTCCTCTGATACGCGTCAAAACTTTTTCTCTTATAACTGCGCGAAAAGCATGTATTCTTGCTTAATACAGCGAAACAAGCTGTTTTAAACCGAAACGAGCTAAATCACAACACATCGGTATTACAAGTTTTCCACGTGATACTCGTCAAAACTTTTTCTCTTATAACTGCGCGAAAAGCATGTATTCGTGCTTAATACAAGGAAACAAGCTGTTTTAGACCGAAACGAGCTAAATCTGAACACATCAGTTTTACAAGTATCCACGTGATACTCGTCAAAACTTTTTCTCTTATAACTGCGCGAAAAGCATGTATTCTTGGTTAATACAGCGAAACAAGCTGTTTTAGACCGAAACGAGCTAAATCACAACACATCGGTTTTACAAGTGTCTCTGATACGCGTCATAACTTTTTCTTCTATAACTGCGCGTAAAGCAAGTATTCGTGCTTAATACAATGAAACAAGCTGTTTTAGACCGAAACGAGCTAAATCTGAACACATCGGTTTTACAAGTGTTCCTCTGATACGCGTCAAAACGTTTTCTCTTATAACTGCGCGAAAAGCATGTATTCTTGCTTAATACAGCGAAACAAGCTGTTTTAGACCGAAACGAGCTAAATCACAACACATCGGTTTTACAAGTGTTCCTCTCATACGCGTCAAAACTTTTTCTCTTATAACTGCGCGAAAAGCATGTATTCTTGCTTAATACAGCGAAACAAGCTGTTTTAGACCGAAATGAGCTAAATCACAACACATCGGTTTTACAAGTGTTCCTCTGATACGCGTCAAAACTTTTTCTCTTATAACTGCGCGAAAAGCATGTATTCTTGCTTAATACAGCGAAACAAGCTGTTTTAGACCGAAACGAGCTAAATCACAACACATCGGTATTACAAGTGTTCCACGTGATACTCGTCAAAACTTTTTCTCTTATAACTGCGCGAAAATATGTATTCGTGCTTAATACAACGAAACAAGCTGTTTTAGACCGAAACGAGCTAAATCTGAACACATCGGTTTTACAAGTATCCACGTGATACTCGTCAAAACTTTTTCTCTTTATAACTGCGCGAAAAGCATGTATTTTTGCTTAATACAACGAAACAATCTGTTTTAGACCGAAACGAGCTAAATCACAACACATCGGTTTTACAAGTGTCTCTCTAATACGCAAACTTTTTCTTCTATAACTGCGCGTAAAGCATGTATTCGTGCTTAATACAACGAAACAAGTTGTTTTAGACCGAAACGAGCTAAATCTGAACACATCGGTTTTACAAGTGTTCCTGTGACACGCGTCAAAACTTTTTCTCTTATAACTGCGCGAAAAGCATGTATTCTTGCTTAATACAGCGAAACAAGCTGTTTTAGACCGAAACGAGCTAAATCACAACACAAAGGTTTTACAAGTGTTCCTCTGATACGCGTCAAAACTTTTTGTCTTATAACTGCGCGAAAAGCATGTATTCTTGCTTAATACTACGAAACAAGCTGTTTTAGACCGAAACGAGCTAAATCTGAACACATCGGTTTTACAAGTGTCCCTGTGACACGCGTCAAAACTTTTTCTCTTATAACTGCGCGAAAAGCATGTATTCTTGCTTAATACAGCGAAACAAGCTGTTTTAGACCGAAACGAGCTAAATCAAAACACATCGGTTTTACAAGTGTTTCTCTGATACGCGTCAAAACTTTTTTCTCTTATAACGGCGCGAAAAGCATGTATTCTTGCTTAATACAACGAAACAAGCTGTTTTAGACCGAAATGAGCTAAATCACAACACATCGGTTTTACAAGTGTTCCTCTGATACGCGTCAAAACTTTTTCTCTTATAACTGCGCGAAAAGCATGTATTCTTGCTTAATACAGCGAAACAAGCTGTTTTAGACCGAAACGAGCTAAATCACAACACATCGGTATTACAAGTGTTCCACGTGAAACTCGTCAAAACTTTTTCTCTTATAACTGCGCGAAAAGCATGTATTCTTGCTTAATACAACGAAACAAGCTGTTTTAGACCGAAGCGAGCTAAATCACAACACATCGGTTTTACAAGTGTCTCCCTGATACGCGTCAAAACTTTTTCTTCTATAACTGCGCGTAAAGCATGTATTCTTGCTTAATACAACGAAACAAGCTGTTTTAGACCAAAACGAGCTAGATCTGAACACATCGGTTTTCCAAGTGTCCATGTGATACGCGTCAAAACTTTTTCTCTTATAACTGCGCGAAAAGCATGTATTCTTGCTTAATACAACGAAACAAGCTGTTTTAGACCGAAATGAGCTAAATCACAACACATCGGTTTTACAAGTGTTCCTCTGATACGCGTCAAAACTTTTTCTCTTATAACTGCGCGAAAAGCATGTATTCGTGCTTAACACCAACGAAACAAGCTGTTTTAGTCCGAAAAGATTTAAATCTGAAATCATCGGTTTTACAAGTGTTCCTCTGATACGCGTCAAAACTTTTTCTCTTATAACTGCGCGAAAAGCATGTATTCTTGCTTAATACAACGAAACAAGCTGTTTTAGACCGAAACGAGCCAAATCACAACACATCGGTATTACAAGTGTTCCACGTGATACTCGTCAAAACTTTTTCTCTTATAACTGCGCGAAAAGCATGTATTCGTGCTTAATACAACGAAACAAGCTGTTTTAGACCGAAACGAGCTAAATCTGAACACATCGGTTTTACAAGTGTCCCTGTAACACGCGTCAAAACTTTTTCTCTTATAACTGCGCAAAAAGCATGTATTCTTGCTTAATACAATGAAACAAGCTGTTTTAGACCGAAATGAGCTAGATCACAACACATCGGTTTTACAAGTGTTCCTCTGATACGCGTCAAAACTTTTTCTGTTATAACTGCGCGAAAAGCATGTATTCTTGCTTAATACAGCGAAACAAGCTGTTTTAGACCGAAACGAGCTAAATCACAACACAAAGGTTTTACAAGTGTTCCTCTGATACGCTTCAAAACTTTTTGTCTTACAACTGCGCGAAAAGCATGTATTCTTGCTTAATACTACGAAACAAGCTGTCTTAGACCGAAACGAGCTAAATCTGAACACATCGGTTTTACAAGTGTCCCTGTGACACGCGTCAAAACTTTTTCTCTTATAACTGCGCGAAAAGCATGTATTCTTGCTTAATACAGCGAAACAAGCTGTTTTAGACCGAAACGAGCTAAATCAAAACACATCGGTTTTACAAGTGTTCCTCTGATACGCGTCAAAACTTTTTCTCTTATAACTGCGCGAAAAGCATGTATTCGTGCTTAATACAACGAAACAAGCTGTTTTAGACCGAAATGAGCTAAATCACAACACATCGGTTTTACAAGTGTTCCTCTGATACGCGTCAAAACTTTTTCTCTTATAACTGCGCGAAAAGCATGTATTCTTGCTTAATACAGCGAAGCAAGCTGTTTTAGACCGAAACGAGCTAAATCACAACACATCGGTATTACAAGTGTTCCACGTGAAACTCGTCAAAACTTTTTCTTTATAACTGCGCGAAAAGCATGTATTCTTGCTTAATACAACGAAACAAGCTGTTTTAGACCGAAACGAGCTAAATCACAACACATCGGTTTTACAAGTGTCTCCCTGATACGCGTCAAAACTTTTTCTTCTATAACTGCGCGTAAAGCATGTATTCTTGCTTAATACAACGAAACAAGCTGTTTTAGACCAAAACGAGCTAGATCTGAACACATCGGTTTTCCAAGTGTCCATGTGATACGCGTCAAAACTTTTTCTCTTATAACTGCGCGAAAAGCATGTATTCTTGCTTAATACAACGAAACAAGCTGTTTTAGACCGAAATGAGCTAAATCACAACACATCGGTTTTACAAGTGTTCCTCTGATACGCGTCAAAACTTTTTCTCTTATAACTGCGCGAAAAGCATGTATTCTTGCTTAATACAGCAAAACAAGCTGTTTTAGACCGAAACGAGCTAAATCACAACACATCGGTATTACAAGTGTTCCACGTGAAACTCGTCAAAACTTTTTCTCTTATAACTGCGCGAAAAGCATGTATTCTTGCTTAATACAACGAAACAAGCTGTTTTAGACCGAAGCGAGCTAAATCACAACACATCGGTTTTACAAGTGTCTCCCTGATACGCGTCAAAACTTTTTCTTCTATAACTGCGCGTAAAGCATGTATTCTTGCTTAATACAACGAAACAAGCTGTTTTAGACCAAAACGAGCTAGATCTGAACACATCGGTTTTCCAAGTGTCCATGTGATACGCGTCAAAACTTTTTCTCTTATAACTGCGCGAAAAGCATGTATTCTTGCTTAATACAACGAAACAAGCTGTGTTAGACCGAAATGAGCTAAATCACAACACATCGGTTTTACAAGTGTTCCTCTGATACGCGTCAAAACTTTTTCTCTTATAACTGCGCGAAAAGCATGTATTCGTGCTTAATACAACGAAACAAGCTGTTTTAGTCCGAAAAGATTTAAATCTGAAATCATCGGTTTTACAAGTGTTCCTCTGATACGCGTCAAAACTTTTTCTCTTATAACTGCGCGAAAAGCATGTATTCTTGCTTAATACAACGAAACAAGCTGTTTTAGACCGAAACGAGCCAAATCACAACACATCGGTATTACAAGTGTTCCACGTGATACTCGTCAAAACTTTTTCTCTTATAACTGCGCGAAAAGCATGTATTCGTGCTTAATACAACGAAACAAGCTGTTTTAGACCGAAACGAGCTAAATCTGAACACATCGGTTTTACAAGTGTCCCTGTAACACGCGTCAAAACTTTTTCTCTTATAACTGCGCAAAAAGCATGTATTCTTGCTTAATACAATGAAACAAGCTGTTTTAGACCGAAATGAGCTAGATCACAACACATCGGTATTACAAGTGTTCCACGTGATACTCGTCAAAACTTTTTCTCTTATAACTGCGCGAAAAGCATGTATTCGTGCTTAATACAAGGAAACAAGCTGTTTTAGACCGAAACGAGCTAAATCTGAACACATCAGTTTTACAAGTATCCACGTGATACTCGTCAAAACTTTTTCTCTTATAACTGCGCGAAAAGCATGTATTCTTGGTTAATACAGCGAAACAAGCTGTTTTAGACCGAAACGAGCTAAATCACAACACATCGGTTTTACAAGTGTCTCTGATACGCGTCATAACTTTTTCTTCTATAACTGCGCGTAAAGCAAGTATTCGTGCTTAATACAATGAAACAAGCTGTTTTAGACCGAAACGAGCTAAATCTGAACACATCGGTTTTACAAGTGTTCCTCTGATACGCGTCAAAACTTTTTCTCTTATAACTGCGCGAAAAGCATGTATACAGCGAAACAAGCTGTTTTAGACAGAAACGAGCTAAATCACAACACATCGGTTTTACAAGTGTTCCTCTCATACGCGTCAAAACTTTTTCTCTTATAACTGCGAGAAAAGCATGTATTCTTGCTTAATACAGCGAAACAAGCTGTTTTAGACCGAAATGAGCTAAATCACAACACATCGGTTTTACAAGTGTTCCTCTGATACGCGTCCAAACTTTTTCTCTTATAACTGCGCGAAAAGCATGTATTCTTGCTTAATACAGCGAAACAAGCTGTTTTAGACCGAAACGAGCTAAATCACAACACATCGGTATTACAAGTGTTCCACGTGATACTCGTCAAAACTTTTTCTCTTATAACTGCGCGAAAAGCATGTATTCGTGCTTAATACAACGAAACAAGCTGTTTTAGACCGAAACGTGCTAAATCTGAACACATCGGTTTTACAAGTGTCTCTCTAATACGCAAACTTTTTCACTTATAACTGCGCGAAAAGCATGTATTCTTGCTTAATACATCGAAACAAGCTGTTTTAGACCGAAACGAGCTAAATCTGAACACATCGGTTTTACAAGTATCCACGTGATACTCGTCAAAACTTTTTCTCTTATAACTGCGCGAAAAGCATGTATTCTTGCTTATTACAACGAAACACGCTGTTTTAGACCGAAACGAGCTAAATCACAACACATCGGTTTTACAAGTGTCTCTCTAATACGCGTCAAAACTTTTTCTTCTATAACTGCGCGTAAAGCATTGTTTCGTGCTTAATACAACGAAACAAGTTGTTTTAGACCGAAACGAGCTAAATCTTAACACATCGGTTTTACAAGTGTTCCTGTGACACGCGTCAAAACTTTTTCTCTTATAACTGCGCGAAAAGCATGTATTCTTGCTTAATACAGCGAAACAAGCTGTTTTAGACCGAAACGAGCTAAATCACAACACATCGGTTTTACAAGTGTCTCTCTAATACGCGTCAAAACTTTTTCTCTTATAACTGCGCGAAAAGCATGTATTCATGCTTAATACAACGAAACAAGCTGTTTTAGACCGAAACGAGCTTAATCAAAACACATCGGTTTTACAAGTGTTGATCTGATACGCGTCTAAACTTTTCTCTTATAACTGCGCGAAAAGCATGTATTCGTGCTTAATACGACGAAACAAGCTGTTTTAGACCGAAACGAGCTAAATCTGAACACATCGGTTTTACAAGTGTCCCTGTGACACGTGTCAAAACTTTTTCTCTTATAACTGCGCGAAAAGCATTTATTCTTGCCTAATGCAGCGAAACTAGCTGTTTAGACCGAAACGAGCTAAATCACAACACACCGGTTTTACAAGTGTTCCTCTGATACACGTCAAAACTTTTTCTCTTATAACTGCGCGAAAAGCATGTATTCGTGCTTAGCCCAACGAAACAAGCTGTTTTAGACCGAAACGAGGTAAATCTGAAAACATCGGTTTTACAAGTGTCCCTGTGACATGCCTTTAAAACTTTTTCTCTTATTACTGCGCGAAAAGCATGTATTCGTGCTTAATACAACGAAACAGGCTGTTTTAGACCGAAACGAGGTAAATCTGAACACATCGGTTTTACAAGTGTCCCTGTGACACGCGTCAAAACTTTTTCTCTTATAACTGCGCGAAAAGCATGTGTTCTTGCCTAATACAGCGAAACAAGCTGTTTTAGACCGAAACTAGCTAAGTCTGAACACATCGGTTTTACAAGTGTCCCTGTGACACGCGTCAAAATTTTTTCTCTTATAACTGCGCGAAAAGCATGTATTCTTGCTTAATACAGCGCGACAAGCTGTTTTAGACCGAAACGAGCTAAATCACAACACATCGGTTTTACAAGTGTTCCTCTGATACGCGTCAAAACTTTTTCTCTTATAACTGCGCGAAAAGCATGTATTCGTGCTTAATACACCGAAACAAGTTGTTTTGGACCGAAACGAGCTAAATCACAATACATCGGCTTTACAAGTGTCTCTCTAATACGCGTCAAAACTTTTTCTCTTATAACTGCGCGAAAAGCATGTATTCTTGCTTAATACAACGAAACAAGCTGTTTTAGACCGAAACTAGCTAAGTCTGAACACATCGGTTTTACAAGTGTCCCTGTGACACGCGTCAAAATTTTTTCTCTTATAACTGCGCGAAAAGCATGTATTCTTGCTTAATACAGCGAAACAAGCTGTTTTAGACCGAAACGAGCTAAATCACAACACATCGGTATTACAAAAGTTCCACGTGATACTCGTCAAAACTTTTTCTCTTATAACTGCGCGAAAAGCATGTATTCGTGCTTAATACAACGAAACAAGCTGTTTTAGACCGAAACGAGCTAAATCACAACACATCGGTTTTACAAGTGTCTCCCTGATACGCGTCAAAACTTTTTCTTCTATAACTGCGCGTAAAGCATGTATTCTTGCTTAATACAACGAAACAAGCTGTTTTAGACCGAAACGAGCTATATCTGAACACATCGGTTTTACAAGTATCCACGTGATACTCGTCAAAACTTTTTCTCTTATAACTGCGCGAAAAGCATGTATTCTTGCTTAATACAACGAAACAAGCTGTTTTAGACCGAAACGAGCTAAATCACAACACATCGGTTTTACAAGTGTCTCTCTAATACGTGTCAAAACTTTTTCTTCTATAACTGCCCGTAAAGCATGTATTCGTGCCTGATACAACAAAACAAGTTGTTTTAGACCGAAACGAGCTAAATCTGAACACATCGGTTTTACAAGTGTCCCTGTGACACGCGTCAAAACTTTTTCTCTTACAACTGCGCGAAAAGCATGTATTCGTGCTTAATACAGCGAAACAAGCTGTTTTAGACCGAAACGAGCTAAATCACAACACAAAGGTTTTACAAGTGTTCCTCTGATACGCGTCAAAACTTTTTCTCTTATAACTGCGCGAAAAGCATGTATTCTTGCTTAATACTACGAAACAAGCTGTTTTAGACCGAAACGAGCTAAATCACAACACATCGGTTTTACAAGTGTTCCTCTGATACACGTCTAAACTTTTTCTCTTATAACTGCGCGAAAAGCATGTATTCGTGCTTAATACAACGAAACAAGCTGTTTCAGACCGAAACGAGCTAAATCTGAACACATCGGTTTTACAAGTGTCCCTGTGACACGCGTCAAAACTTTTTCTCTTATAACTGCGCGAAAAGCATGTATTCTTGCTTAATAGAGCGAAACAAGCTGTTTTAGACCAAAATGAGCTAAATCGCAACACATCGGTTTTACAAGTGTTCCTCTGATACGCGTCAAAACTTTTTCTCTTATAACTGCGCGAAAAGCATGTATTCTTGCTTAATACAGCGAAACAAGCTGTTTTAAACCGAAACGAGCTAAATCACAACACATCGGTATTACAAGTGTTCCACGTGATACTCGTCAAAACATTTTCTCTTATAACTGCGCGAAAAGCATGTATTCGTGCTTAATACAAGGAAACAAGCTGTTTTAGACCGAAACGAGCTAATCTGAACACATCAGTTTTACAAGTATCCACGTGATACTCGTCAAAACTTTTTCTCTTATAACTGCGCGAAAAGCATGTATTCTTGGTTAATACAGCGAAACAAGCTGTTTTAGACCGAAACGAGCTAAATCACAACACATCGGTTTTACAAGTGTCTCTGATACGCGTCATAACTTTTTCTTCTATAACTGCGCGTAAAGCAAGTATTCGTGCTTAATACAATGAAACAAGCTGTTTTAGACCGAAACGAGCTAAATCTGAACACATCGGTTTTACAAGTGTTCCTCTGATACGCGTCAAAACTTTTTCTCTTATAACTGCGCGAAGAGCATGTATTCTTGCTTAATACAGCGAAACAAGCTGTTTTAGACCGAAACGAGCTAAATCACAACACATCGGTTTTACAAGTGTTCCTCTCATACGCGTCAAAACTTTTTCTCTTATAACTGCGCGAAAAGCATGTATTCTTGCTTAATACAGCGAAATCAAGCTGTTTTAGACCGAAATGAGCTAAATCACAACACATCGGTTTTACAAGTCTTCCTCTGATACGCGTCAAAACTTTTTCTCTTATAACTGCGCGAAAAGCATGTATTCTTGCTTAATACAACGAAACAAGCTGTTTTAGACCGAAACGAGCTATATCTGAACACATCGGTTTTACAAGTATCCACGTGATACTCGTCAAAACTTTTTCTCTTATAACTGCGCGAAAAGCATGTATTCTTGCTTAATACAACGAAACAAGCTGTTTTAGACCGAAACGAGCTAAATCACAACACATCGGTTTTACAAGTGTCCCTGTGACACGCGTCAACACTTTTTCTCTTACAACTGCGCGAAAAGCATGTATTCGTGCTTAATACAGCGAAACAAACTGTTTTAGACCGAAACGAGCTAAATCACAACACAAAGGTTTTACAAGTGTTCCTCTGATACGCGTCAAAACTTTTTCTCTTATAACTGCGCGAAAAGCATGTATTCTTGCTTAATACTACGAAACAAGCTGTTTTAGACCGAAACGAGCTAAATCACAACACATCGGTTTTACAAGTGTTCCTCTGATACACGTCTAAACTTTTTCTCTTATAACTGCGCGAAAAGCATGTATTCGTGCTTAATACAACGAAACAAGCTGTTTCAGACCGAAACGAGCTAAATCTGAACACATCGGTTTTACAAGTGTCCCTGTGACACGCGTCAAAACTTTTTCTCTTATTACTGCGCGAAAAGCATGTATTCTTGCTTAATAGAGCGAAACAAGCTGTTTTAGACCAAAATGAGCTAAATCACAACACATCGGTTTTACAAGTGTTCCTCTGATACGCGTCAAAACTTTTTCTCTTATAACTGCGCGAAAAGCATGTATTCTTGCTTAATACAGCGAAACAAGCTGTTTTAAACCGAAACGAGCTAAATCACAACACATCGGTATTACAAGTGTTCCACGTGATACTCGTCAAAACTTTTTCTCTTATAACTGCGCGAAAAGCATGTATTCGTGCTTAATACAAGGAAACAAGCTGTTTTAGACCGAAACGAGCTAAATCTGAACACATCAGTTTTACAAGTATCCACGTGATACTCGTCAAAACTTTTTCTCTTATAACTGCGCGAAAAGCATGTATTCTTGGTTAATACAGCGAAACAAGCTGTTTTAGACCGAAACGAGCTAAATCACAACACATCGGTTTTACAAGTGTCTCTGATACGCGTCATAACTTTTTCTTCTATAACTGCGCGTAAAGCAAGTATTCGTGCTTAATACAATGAAACAAGCTGTTTTAGACCGAAACGAGCTAAATCTGAACACATCGGTTTTACAAGTGTTCCTCTGATACGCGTCAAAACTTTTTCTCTTATAACTGCGCGAAAAGCATGTATACAGCGAAACAAGCTGTTTTAGACAGAAACGAGCTAAATTACAACACATCGGTTTTACAAGTGTTCCTCTCATACGCGTCAAAACTTTTTCTCTTATAACTGCGCGAAAAGCATGTATTCTTGCTTAATACAGCGAAACAAGCTGTTTTAGACCGAAATGAGCTAAATCACAACACATCGGTTTTACAAGTGTTCCTCTGATACGCGTCCAAACTTTTTCTCTTATAACTGCGCGAAAAGCATGTATTCTTGCTTAATACAGCGAAACAAGCTGTTTTAGACCGAAACGAGCTAAATCACAACACATCGGTATTACAAGTGTTCCACGTGATACTCGTCAAAACTTTTTCTCTTATAACTGCGCGAAAAGCATGTATTCGTGCTTAATACAACGAAACAAGCTGTTTTAGACCGAAACGTGCTAAATCTGAACACATCGGTTTTACAAGTGTCTCTCTAATACGCAAACTTTTTCACTTATAACTGCGCGAAAAGCATGTATTCTTGCTTAATACAACGAAACAAGCTGTTTTAGACCGAAACGAGCTAAATCTGAACACATCGGTTTTACAAGTATCCACGTGATACTCGTCAAAACTTTTTCTCTTATAACTGCGCGAAAAGCATGTATTCTTGCTTATTACAACGAAACACGCTGTTTTAGACCGAAACGAGCTAAATCACAACACATCGGTTTTACAAGTGTCTCTCTAATACGCGTCAAAACTTTTTCTTCTATAACTGCGCGTAAAGCATTGTTTCGTGCTTAATACAACGAAACAAGTTGTTTTAGACCGAAACGAGCTAAATCTTAACACATCGGTTTTACAAGTGTTCCTGTGACACGCGTCAAAACTTTTTCTCTTATAACTGCGCGAAAAGCATGTATTCTTGCTTAATACAGCGAAACAAGCTGTTTTAGACCGAAACGAGCTAAATCACAACACAAAGGTTTTACAAGTGTTCCTCTGATACGCGTCAAAACTTTTTGTCTTATAACTGCGCGAAAAGCATGTATTCTTGCTTAATACTACGAAACAAGCTGTTTTAGACCGAAACGAGCTAAATCTGAACACATTGGTTTTACAAGTGTCCCTGTGACACGCGTCAAAACTTTTTCTCTTATAACTGCGCGAAAAGCATGTATTCTTGCTTAATACAGCGAAACAAGCTGTTTTAGACCGAAACGAGCTAAATCAAAACACATCGGTTTTACAAGTGTTCCTCTGATACGCGTCAAAACTTTTTCTCTTATAACTGCGCGAAAAGCATGTATTCGTGCTTAATACAACGAAACAAGTTGTTTTAGACCGAAATGAGCTAAATCACAACACATCGGTTTTACAAGTGTTCCTCTGATACGCGTCAAAACTTTTTCTCTTATAACTGCGCGAAAAGCATGTATTCTTGCTTAATACAGCGAAGCAAGCTGTTTTAGACCGAAACGAGCTAAATCACAACACATCGGTATTACAAGTGTTCCACGTGAAACTCGTCAAAACTTTTTCTTTATAACTGCGCGAAAAGCATGTATTCTTGCTTAATACAACGAAACAAGCTGTTTTAGACCGAAACGAGCTAAATCAAAACACATCGGTTTTACAAGTGTTCCTCTGATACGCGTCAAAACTTTTTCTCTTATAACTGCGCGAAAAGCATGTATTCGTGCTTAATACAACGAAACAAGCTGTTTTAGACCGAAATGAGCTAAATCACAACACATCGGTTTTACAAGTGTTCCTCTGATACGCGTCAAAACTTTTTCTCTTATAACTGCGCGAAAAGCATGTATTCTTGCTTAATACAGCGAAGCAAGCTGTTTTAGACCGAAACGAGCTAAATCACAACACATCGGTATTACAAGTGTTCCACGTGAAACTCGTCAAAACTTTTTCTTTATAACTGCGCGAAAAGCATGTATTCTTGCTTAATACAACGAAACAAGCTGTTTTAGACCGAAACGAGCTAAATAACAACACATCGGTTTTACAAGTGTCTCCCTGATACGCGTCAAAACTTTTTCTTCTATAACTGCGCGTAAAGCATGTATTCTTGCTTAATACAACGAAACAAGCTGTTTTAGACCAAAACGAGCTAGATCTGAACACATCGGTTTTCCAAGTGTCCATGTGATACGCGTCAAAACTTTTTCTCTTATAACTGCGCGAAAAGCATGTATTCTTGCTTAATACAGCGAAACAAGCTGTTTTAGACCGAAATGAGCTAAATCACAACACATCGGTTTTACAAGTGTTCCTCTGATACGCGTCAAAACTTTTTCTCTTATAACTGCGCGAAAAGCATGTATTCTTGCTTAATACAGCGAAACAAGCTGTTTTAGACCGAAACGAGCTAAATCACAACACATCGGTATTACAAGTGTTCCACGTGATACTCGTCAAAACTTTTTCTCTTATAACTGCGCGAAAAGCATGTATTCGTGCTTAATACAACGAAACAAGCTGTTTTAGACCGAAACGAGCTAAATCACAACACATCGGTTTTACAAGTGTCTCCCTGATACGCGTCAAAACTTTTTCTTCTATAACTGCGCGAAAAGCATGTATTCTTGCTTAATACAACGAAACAAGCTGTTTTAGACCAAAACGAGCTAAATCACAACACATCGGTTTTACAAGTGTCTCCCTGATACGCGTCAAAACTTTTTCTTCTATAACTGCGCGTAAAGCATGTATTCTTGCTTAATACAACGAAACAAGCTGTTTTAGACCGAAACGAGCTATATCTGAACACATCCGTTTTACAAGTATCCACGTGATACTCGTCAAAACTTTTTCTCTTATAACTGCGCGAAAAGCATGTATTCTTGCTTAATACAACGAAACAAGCTGTTTTAGACCGAAACGAGCTAAATCACAACACATCGGTTTTACAAGTGTCTCTCTAATACGCGTCAAAACTTTTTCTTCTATAACTGCCCGTAAAGCATGTATTCGTGCCTGATACAACGAAACAAGTTGTTTTAGACCGAAACGAGCTAAATCTGAACACATCGGTTTTACAAGTGTCCCTGTGACGCGCGTCAAAACTTTTTCTCTTACAACTGCGCGAAAAGCATATATTCGTGCTTAATACAGCGAAACAAGCTGTTTTAGACCGAAACGAGCTAAATCACAACACAAAGGTTTTACAAGTGTTCCTCTGATACGCGTCAAAACTTTTTCTCTTATAACTGCGCGAAAAGCATGTATTCTTGCTTAATACTACGAAACAAGCTGTTTTAGACCGAAACGAGCTAAATCACAACACATCGCTTTTACAAGTGTTCCTCTGATACACGTCTAAACTTTTTCTCTTATAACTGCTCGAAAAGCATGTATTCGTGCTTAATACAACGAAACAAGCTGTTTCAGACCGAAACGAGCTAAATCTGAACACATCGGTTTTACAAGTGTCCCTGTGACACGCGTCAAAACTTTTTCTCTTATAACTGCGCGAAAAGCATGTATTCTTGCTTAATAGAGCGAAACAAGCTGTTTTAGACCAAAATGAGCTTAATCACAACACATCGGTATTACAAGTGTTCCACGTGAAACTCGTCAAAACTTTTTCTCTTATAACTGCGCGAAAAGCATGTATTCTTGCTTAATACAGCGAAACAAGCTGTTTTAAACCGAAACGATCTAAATCACAACACATCGGTATTACAAGTGTTCCACGTGATACTCGTCAAAACTTTTTCTCTTATAACTGCGCGAAAAGCATGTATTCGTGCTAATTACAAGGAAACAAGCTGTTTTAGACCGAAACGAGCTAAATCTGAACACATCAGTTTTACAAGTATCCACGTGATACTCGTCAAAACTTTTTCTCTTATAACTGCGCGAAAAGCATGTATTCTTGGTTAATACAGCGAAACAAACTGTTTTAGACCGAAACGAGCTAAATCACAACACATCGGTTTTACAAGTGTCTCTGATACGCGTCATAACTTTTTCTTCTATAACTGCGCGTAAAGCAAGTATTCGTGCTTAATACAATGAAACAAGCTGTTTTAGACCGAAACGAGCTAAATCTGAACACATCGGTTTTACAAGTGTTCCTCTGATACGCGTCAAAACTTTTTCTCTTATAACTGCGCGAAAAGCATGTATTCTTGCTTAATACAGCGAAACAAGCTGTTTTAGACCGAAACGAGCTAAATCACAACACATCGGTTTTACAAGTGTTCCTCTCATACGCGTCAAAACTTTTTCTCTTATAACTGCGCGAAAAGCATGTATTCTTGCTTAATACAGCGAAACAAGCTGTTTTAGACCGAAATGAGCTAAATCACAACACATCGGTTTTACAAGTGTTCCTCTGATACGCGTCAAAACTTTTTCTCTTATAACTGCGCGAAAAGCATGTATTCTTGCTTAATACAACGAAACAAGCTATTTTAGACCGAAACGAGCTATATCTGAACACATCGGTTTTACAAGTATCCACGTGATACTCGTCAAAACTTTTTCTCTTATAACTGCGCGAAAAGCATGTATTCTTGCTTAATACAACGAAACAAGCTGTTTTAGACCGAAACGAGCTAAATCACAACACATCGGTTTTACAAGTGTCTCTCTAATACGCGTCAAAACTTTTTCTTCTATAACTGCGCGTAAAGCAAGTATTCGTGCTTAATACAATGAAACAAGCTGTTTTAGACCGAAACGAGCTAAATCTGAACACATCGGTTTTACAAGTGTTCCTCTGATACGCGTCAAAACGTTTTCTCTTATAACTGCGCGAAAAGCATGTATTCTTGCTTAATACAGCGAAACAAGCTGTTTTAGACCGAAACGAGCTAAATCACAACACATCGGTTTTACAAGTGTTCCTCTCATACGCGTCAAAACTTTTTCTCTTATAACTGCGCGAAAAGCATGTATTCTTGCTTAATACAGCGAAACAAGCTGTTTTAGACCGAAATGAGCTAAATCACAACACATCGGTTTTACAAGTGTTCCTCTGATACGCGTCAAAACTTTTTCTCTTATAACTGCGCGAAAAGCATGTATTCTTGCTTAATACAGCGAAACAAGCTGTTTTAGACCGAAACGAGCTAAATCTGAACACATCGGTTTTACAAGTGTCCCTGTGACACGCGTCAAAACTTTTTCTCTTATAACTGCGCGATAAGCATGTATTCTTGCTTAATAGAGCGAAACAAGCTGTTTTAGACCAAAATGAGCTAAATCACAACACATCGGTTTTACAAGTGTTCCTCTGATACGCGTCAAAACTTTTTCTCTTATAACTGCGCGAAAAGCATGTATTCTTGCTTAATACAGCGAAACAAGCTGTTTTAAACCGAAACGAGCTAAATCACAACACATCGGTATTACAAGTTTTCCACGTGATACTCGTCAAAACTTTTTCTCTTATAACTGCGCGAAAAGCATGTATTCGTGCTTAATACAAGGAAACAAGCTGTTTTAGACCGAAACGAGCTAAATCTGAACACATCAGTTTTACAAGTATCCACGTGATACTCGTCAAAACTTTTTCTCTTATAACTGCGCGAAAAGCATGTATTCTTGGTTAATACAGCGAAACAAGCTGTTTTAGACCGAAACGAGCTAAATCACAACACATCGGTTTTACAAGTGTCTCTGATACGCGTCATAACTTTTTCTTCTATAACTGCGCGTAAAGCAAGTATTCGTGCTTAATACAATGAAACAAGCTGTTTTAGACCGAAACGAGCTAAATCTGAACACATCGGTTTTACAAGTGTTCCTCTGATACGCGTCAAAACGTTTTCTCTTATAACTGCGCGAAAAGCATGTATTCTTGCTTAATACAGCGAAACAAGCTGTTTTAGACCGAAACGAGCTAAATCACAACACATCGGTTTTACAAGTGTTCCTCTCATACGCGTCAAAACTTTTTCTCTTATAACTGCGCGAAAAGCATGTATTCTTGCTTAATACAGCGAAACAAGCTGTTTTAGACCGAAATGAGCTAAATCACAACACATCGGTTTTACAAGTGTTCCTCTGATACGCGTCAAAACTTTTTCTCTTATAACTGCGCGAAAAGCATGTATTCTTGCTTAATACAGCGAAACAAGCTGTTTTAGACCGAAACGAGCTAAATCACAACACATCGGTATTACAAGTGTTCCACGTGATACTCGTCAAAACTTTTTCTCTTATAACTGCGCGAAAATATGTATTCGTGCTTAATACAACGAAACAAGCTGTTTTAGACCGAAACGAGCTAAATCTGAACACATCGGTTTTACAAGTATCCACGTGATACTCGTCAAAACTTTTTCTCTTATAACTGCGCGAAAAGCATGTATTTTTGCTTAATACAACGAAACAAGCTGTTTTAGACCGAAACGAGCTAAATCACAACACATCGGTTTTACAAGTGTCTCTCTAATACGCAAACTTTTTCTTCTATAACTGCGCGTAAAGCATGTATTCGTGCTTAATACAACGAAACAAGTTGTTTTAGACCGAAACGAGCTAAATCTGAACACATCGGTTTTACAAGTGTTCCTGTGACACGCGTCAAAACTTTTTCTCTTATAACTGCGCGAAAAGCATGTATTCTTGCTTAATACTACGAAACAAGCTGTTTTAGACCGAAACGAGTTAAATCTGAACACATTGGTTTTACAAGTGTCCCTGTGACACGCGTCAAAACTTTTTCTCTTATAACTGCGCGAAAAGCATGTATTCTTGCTTAATACAGCGAAACAAGCTGTTTTAGACCGAAACGAGCTAAATCAAAACACATCGGTTTTACAAGTGTTCCTCTGATACGCGTCAAAACTTTTTCTCTTATAACTGCGCGAAAAGCATGTATTCGTGCTTAATACAACGAAACAAGTTGTTTTAGACCGAAATGAGCTAAATCACAACACATCGGTTTTACAAGTGTTCCTCTGATACGCGTCAAAACTTTTTCTCTTATAACTGCGCGAAAAGCATGTATTCTTGCTTAATACAGCGAAGCAAGCTGTTTTAGACCGAAACGAGCTAAATCACAACACATCGGTATTACAAGTGTTCCACGTGAAACTCGTCAAAACTTTTTCTTTATAACTGCGCGAAAAGCATGTATTCTTGCTTAATACAACGAAACAAGCTGTTTTAGACCGAAACGAGCTAAATCAAAACATCGGTTTTACAAGTGTTCCTCTGATACGCGTCAAAACTTTTTCTCTTATAACTGCGCGAAAAGCATGTATTCGTGCTTAATACAACGAAACAAGCTGTTTTAGACCGAAATGAGCTAAATCACAACACATCGGTTTTACAAGTGTTCCTCTGATACGCGTCAAAACTTTTTCTCTTATAACTGCGCGAAAAGCATGTATTCTTGCTTAATACAGCGAAACAAGCTGTTTTAGACCGAAACGAGCTAAATCACAACACATCGGTATTACAAGTGTTCCACGTGATACTCGTCAAAACTTTTTCTCTTATAACTGTGCGAAAAGCATGTATTCGTGCTTAATACAACGAAACAAGCTGTTTTAGACCGAAACGAGCTAAATCACAACACATCGGTTTTACAAGTGTCTCCCTGATACGCGTCAAAACTTTTTCTTCTATAACTGCGCGAAAAGCATGTATTCTTGCTTAATACAACGAAACAAGCTGTTTTAGACCGAAACGAGCTAAATCACAACACATCGGTTTTACAAGTGTCTCCCTGATACGCGTCAAAACTTTTTCTTCTATAACTGCGCGTAAAGCATGTATTCTTGCTTAATACAACGAAACAAGCTGTTTTAGACCGAAACGAGCTATATCTGAACACATCCGTTTTACAAGTATCCACGTGATACTCGTCAAAACTTTTTCTCTTATAACTGCGCGAAAAGCATGTATTCTTGCTTAATACAACGAAACAAGCTGTTTTAGACCGAAACGAGCTAAATCACAACACATCGGTTTTACAAGTGTCTCTCTAATACGCGTCAAAACTTTTTCTTCTATAACTGCCCGTAAAGCATGTATTCGTGCCTGATACAACGAAACAAGTTGTTTTAGACCGAAACGAGCTAAATCTGAACACATCGGTTTTACAAGTGTCCCTGTGAAGCGCGTCAAAACTTTTTCTCTTACAACTGCGCGAAAAGCATATATTCGTGCTTAATACAGCGAAACAAGCTGTTTTAGACCGAAACGAGCTAAATCACAACACAAAGGTTTTACAAGTGTTCCTCTGATACGCGTCAAAACTTTTTCTCTTATAACTGCGCGAAAAGCATGTATTCTTGCTTAATACTACGAAACAAGCTGTTTTAGACCGAAACGAGCTAAATCACAACACATCGCTTTTACAAGTGTTCCTCTGATACACGTCTAAACTTTTTCTCTTATAACTGCTCGAAAAGCATGTATTCGTGCTTAATACAACGAAACAAGCTGTTTCAGACCGAAACGAGCTAAATCTGAACACATCGGTTTTACAAGTGTCCCTGTGACACGCGTCAAAACTTTTTCTCTTATAACTGCGCGAAAAGCATGTATTCTTGCTTAATAGAGCGAAACAAGCTGTTTTAGACCAAAATGAGCTTAATCACAACACATCGGTATTACAAGTGTTCCACGTGAAACTCGTCAAAACTTTTTCTCTTATAACTGCGCGAAAAGCATGTATTCTTGCTTAATACAGCGAAACAAGCTGTTTTAAACCGAAACGAGCTAAATCACAACACATCGGTATTACAAGTGTTCCACGTGATACTCGTCAAAACTTTTTCTCTTATAACTGCGCGAAAAGCATGTATTCGTGCTAATTACAAGGAAACGAGCTGTTTTAGACCGAAACGAGCTAAATCTGAACACATCAGTTTTACAAGTATCCACGTGATACTCGTCAAAACTTTTTCTCTTATAACTGCGCGAAAAGCATGTATTCTTGGTTAATACAGCGAAACAAACTGTTTTAGACCGAAACGAGCTAAATCACAACACATCGGTTTTACAAGTGTCTCTGATACGCGTCATAACTTTTTCTTCTATAACTGCGCGTAAAGCAAGTATTCGTGCTTAATACAATGAAACAAGCTGTTTTAGACCGAAACGAGCTAAATCTGAACACATCGGTTTTACAAGTGTTCCTCTGATACGCGTCAAAACTTTTTCTCTTATAACTGCGCGAAAAGCATGTATTCTTGCTTAATACAGCGAAACAAGCTGTTTTAGACCGAAACGAGCTAAATCACAACACATCGGTTTTACAAGTGTTCCTCTCATACGCGTCAAAACTTTTTCTCTTATAACTGCGCGAAAAGCATGTATTCTTGCTTAATACAGCGAAACAAGCTGTTTTAGACCGAAATGAGCTAAATCACAACACATCGGTTTTACAAGTGTTCCTCTGATACGCGTCAAAACTTTTTCTCTTTGAGCTAAATCACAACACATCGGTTTTACAAGTGTTCCTCTGATACGCGTCAAAACTTTTTCTCTTATAACTGCGCGAAAAGCATGTATTCTTGCTTAATACAGCGAAACAAGCTGTTTTAGACCGAAACGAGCTAAATCTGAACACATCGGTTTTACAAGTGTCCCTGTGACACGCGTCAAAACTTTTTCTCTTATAACTGCGCGATAAGCATGTATTCTTGCTTAATAGAGCGAAACAAGCTGTTTTAGACCAAAATGAGCTAAATCACAACACATCGGTTTTACAAGTGTTCCTCTGATACGCGTCAAAACTTTTTCTCTTATAACTGCGCGAAAAGCATGTATTCTTGCTTAATACAGCGAAACAAGCTGTTTTAAACCGAAACGAGCTAAATCACAACACATCGGTATTACAAGTTTTCCACGTGATACTCGTCAAAACTTTTTCTCTTATAACTGCGCGAAAAGCATGTATTCGTGCTTAATACAAGGAAACAAGCTGTTTTAGACCGAAACGAGCTAAATCTGAACACATCAGTTTTACAAGTATCCACGTGATACTCGTCAAAACTTTTTCTCTTATAACTGCGCGAAAAGCATGTATTCTTGGTTAATACAGCGAAACAAGCTGTTTTAGACCGAAACGAGCTAAATCACAACACATCGGTTTTACAAGTGTCTCTGATACGCGTCATAACTTTTTCTTCTATAACTGCGCGTAAAGCAAGTATTCGTGCTTAATACAATGAAACAAGCTGTTTTAGACCGAAACGAGCTAAATCTGAACACATCGGTTTTACAAGTGTTCCTCTGATACGCGTCAAAACGTTTTCTCTTATAACTGCGCGAAAAGCATGTATTCTTGCTTAATACAGCGAAACAAGCTGTTTTAGACCGAAACGAGCTAAATCACAACACAAAGGTTTTACAAGTGTTCCTCTGATACGCGTCAAAACTTTTTGTCTTATAACTGCGCGAAAAGCATGTATTCTTGCTTAATACTACGAAACAAGCTGTTTTAGACCGAAACGAGCTAAATCTGAACACATCGGTTTTACAAGTGTCCCTGTGACACGCGTCAAAACTTTTTCTCTTATAACTGCGCGAAAAGCATGTATTCTTGCTTAATACAGCGAAACAAGCTGTTTTAGACCGAAACGAGCTAAATCACAACACATCGGTATTACAAGTGTTCCACGTGAAACTCGTCAAAACTTTTTCTCTTATAACTGCGCGAAAAGCATGTATTCTTGCTTAATACAACGAAACAAGCTGTTTTAGACCGAAGCGAGCTAAATCACAACACATCGGTTTTACAAGTGTCTCCCTGATACGCGTCAAAACTTTTTCTTCTATAACTGCGCGTAAAGCATGTATTCTTGCTTAATACAACGAAACAAGCTGTTTTAGACCAAAACGAGCTAGATCTGAACACATCGGTTTTCCAAGTGTCCATGTGATACGCGTCAAAACTTTTTCTCTTATAACTGCGCGAAAAGCATGTATTCTTGCTTAATACAACGAAACAAGCTGTTTTAGACCGAAATGAGCTAAATCACAACACATCGGTTTTACAAGTGTTCCTCTGATACGCGTCAAAACTTTTTCTCTTATAACTGCGCGAAAAGCATGTATTCGTGCTTAACACCAACGAAACAAGCTGTTTTAGTCCGAAAAAATTTAAATCTGAAATCATCGGTTTTACAAGTGTTCCTCTGATACGCGTCAAAACTTTTTCTCTTATAACTGCGCGAAAAGCATGTATTCTTGCTTAATACAACGAAACAAGCTGTTTTAGACCGAAACGAGCCAAATCACAACACATCGGTATTACAAGTGTTCCACGTGATACTCGTCAAAACTTTTTCTCTTATAACTGCGCGAAAAGCATGTATTCGTGCTTAATACAACGAAACAAGCTGTTTTAGACCGAAACGAGCTAAATCTGAACACATCGGTTTTACAAGTGTCCCTGTAACACGCGTCAAAACTTTTTCTCTTATAACTGCGCAAAAAGCATGTATTCTTGCTTAATACAATGAAACAAGCTGTTTTAGACCGAAATGAGCTAGATCACAACACATCGGTTTTACAAGTGTTCCTCTGATACGCGTCAAAACTTTTTCTGTTATAACTGCGCGAAAAGCATGTATTCTTGCTTAATACAGCGAAACAAGCTGTTTTAGACCGAAACGAGCTAAATCACAACACAAAGGTTTTACAAGTGTTCCTCTGATACGCTTCAAAACTTTTTGTCTTATAACTGCGCGAAAAGCATGTATTCTTGCTTAATACTACGAAACAAGCTGTCTTAGACCGAAACGAGCTAAATCTGAACACATCGGTTTTACAAGTGTCCCTGTGACACGCGTCAAAACTTTTTCTCTTATAACTGCGCGAAAAGCATGTATTCTTGCTTAATACAGCGAAACAAGCTGTTTTAGACCGAAACGAGCTAAATCAAAACACATCGGTTTTACAAGTGTTCCTCTGATACGCGTCAAAACTTTTTCTCTTATAACTGCGCGAAAAGCATGTATTCGTGCTTAATACAACGAAACAAGCTGTTTTAGACCGAAATGAGCTAAATCACAACACATCGGTTTTACAAGTGTTCCTCTGATACGCGTCAAAACTTTTTCTCTTATAACTGCGCGAAAAGCATGTATTCTTGCTTAATACAGCGAAGCAAGCTGTTTTAGACCGAAACGAGCTAAATCACAACACATCGGTATTACAAGTGTTCCACGTGAAACTCGTCAAAACTTTTTCTTTATAACTGCGCGAAAAGCATGTATTCTTGCTTAATACAACGAAACAAGCTGTTTTAGACCGAAACGAGCTAAATCACAACACATCGGTTTTACAAGTGTCTCCCTGATACGCGTCAAAACTTTTTCTTCTATAACTGCGCGTAAAGCATGTATTCTTGCTTAATACAACGAAACAAGCTGTTTCAGACCAAAACGAGCTAGATCTGAACACATCGGTTTTCCAAGTGTCCATGTGATACGCGTCAAAACTTTTTCTCTTATAACTGCGCGAAAAGCATGTATTCTTGCTTAATACAACGAAACAAGCTGTTTTAGACCGAAATGAGCTAAATCACAACACATCGGTTTTACAAGTGTTCCTCTGATACGCGTCAAAACTTTTTCTCTTATAACTGCGCGAAAAGCATGTATTCTTGCTTAATACAGCAAAACAAGCTGTTTTAGACCGAAACGAGCTAAATCACAACACATCGGTATTACAAGTGTTCCACGTGAAACTCGTCAAAACTTTTTCTCTTATAACTGCGCGAAAAGCATGTATTCTTGCTTAATACAACGAAACAAGCTGTTTTAGACCGAAGCGAGCTAAATCACAACACATCGGTATTACAAGTGTTCCACGTGATACTCGTCAAAACTTTTTCTCTTATAACTGCGCGAAAAGCATGTATTCGTGCTTAATACAACGAAACAAGCTGTTTTAGACCGAAACGAGCTAAATCTGAACACATCGGTTTTACAAGTGTCCCTGTAACACGCGTCAAAACTTTTTCTCTTATAACTGCGCAAAAAGCATGTATTCTTGCTTAATACAATGAAACAAGCTGTTTTAGACCGAAATGAGCTAGATCACAACACATCGGTTTTACAAGTGTTCCTCTGATACGCGTCAAAACTTTTTCTCTTATAACTGCGCGAAAAGCATGTATTCGTGCTTAATACAACGAAACAAGCTGTTTTAGTCCGAAAAGATTTAAATCTGAAATCATCGGTTTTACAAGTGTTCCTCTGATACGCGTCAAAACTTTTTTTCTTATAACTGCGCGAAAAGCATGTATTCTTGCTTAATACAACGAAACAAGCTGTTTTAGACCAAAACGAGCCAAATCACAACACATCGGTATTACAAGTGTTCCACGTGATACTCGTCAAAACTTTTTCTCTTATAACTGCGCGAAAAGCATGTATTCGTGCTTAATACAACGAAACAAGCTGTTTTAGACCGAAACGAGCTAAATCTGAACACCGGTTTTACAAGTGTCCCTGTAACACGCGTCAAAACTTTTTCTCTTATAACTGCGCAAAAAGCATGTATTCTTGCTTAATACAACGAAACAAGCTGCTTTAGACCGAAATGAGCTAGATCACAACACATCGGTTTTACAAGTGTTCCTCTGATACGCGTCAAAACTTTTTATGTTATAACTGCGCGAAAAGCATGTATTCTTGCTTAATACTGCGAAACAAGCTGTTTTAGACCGAAACGAGCTAAATCACAACACATCGGTATTACAAGTGTTCCACGTGATACTCGTCAAAACGTTTTCTCTTATAACTGCGCGAAAAGCATGTATTCGTGCTTAATACAACGAAACAAGCTGTTTTAGACCGAAACGAGCTAAATCTGAACACATCGGTTTTACAAGTATCCACGTGAAACTCGTCAAAACTTTTTCTCTTATAACTGCGCGAAAAGCATGTATTCTTGCTTAATACAACGAAACAAGCTGTTTTAAACCGAAACGAGCTAAATCACAACACATCGGTTTTACAAGTGTCTCCCTGATACGCGTCTAAACTTTTTCTCATAACTGCGCCAAAAGCATGTATTCGTGCTTAATACAACGAAACAAGCTGTTTTAGACCGAAAGCATGTATTCTTGCTTAATACAGCGAAACAAGCTGTTTTAGACCAAAATGAGCTAAATCACAACACATCGGTATTACAAGTGTTCCACGTGATACGCGTCAAAACTTTTTCTCTTATAACTTCGCGAAAAGCATGTATTCGTGCTTAATACAAGGAAACAAGCTGTTTTAGACCAAAACGAGCTAAATCACAACATATCGGTATTACAAGTGTTCCACGTGATACTCGTCAAAACTTTTTCTCTTATAACTGCGCGAAAAGCATGTATTCGTGTTTAATACAAGGAAACAAGCTGTTTTAGACCGAAACGAGCTAAATCTGAACACATCGGTTTTACAAGTATCCACGTGATACTCGTCAAAACTTTTTCTCTTATAACTGCGCGAAAAGCATGTATTCTTGCTTATTACAGCGAAACAAGTTGTTTTAAACCGAAACGAGCTAAATCACAACATATCGGTATTACAAGTGTTCCACGTGATACTCG
The DNA here is from genome assembly GCF_052857255.1 of Amblyomma americanum. NCBI lineage: Eukaryota > Metazoa > Arthropoda > Arachnida > Ixodida > Ixodidae > Amblyomma > Amblyomma americanum. The sequence continues at coordinate 62,222 of NW_027526598.1, forward strand.
TCAAAACTTTTTCTCTTATAACTCTCTTTTAACTTTTTCTCTTATAACTGCGCGAAAAGCATGTATTCGTGCTTAATACAACGAAATAGGCTATTTTAGACCGAAACGAGCTAAATCTGAACACATCGGTTTTACAAGTGTCCCTGTGACACGCGTCAAAACTTTTTTTCTTATAACTGCGCGAAAAGCATGTATTCTTGCTTAATACAGCGAAACAAGCTGTTTTAGACCGAAATGAGCTAAATCACAACACATTGGTTTTACAAGTGTTCCTCTGATACGCGTCAAAACTTTTTCTCTTATAACTGCGCGAAAAGCATGTATTCTTGCTTAATACAGCGAAACAAGCTGTTTTAAACCGAAACGAGCTAAATCACAACACATCGGTACTACAAGTTTTCCACGTGATACTCGTCAAAACGTTTTCTCTTATAACTGCGCGAAAAGCATGTATTCGTGCTTACTACAACGAAACAAGGTGTTTTAGACTTAAACGAGCTAAAGCTGAACACATCGGTTTTACAAGTATGCACGTGATACTCGTCAAAACTTTTTCTCTTATAACTGCACGAAAAGCATGTATTCTTGCTTAATACAACGAAACAAGCTGTTTTAGACCGAAACGAGCTAAATCACAACACATCGGTTTTACAAGTGTTCCTCTGATACGCGTCAAAACTTTTTCTCTTATAACTGCGCGAAAAGCATGTATTCTTGCTTAATACAACGAAACAAGCTGTTTTAGACCGAAATGAGCTAAATCACAACACATCGGTTTTACAAGTGTCTCTCTGATACGCGTCAAAACATTTTCTCTTATAGCTGCGCGAAAAGCATGTATTCTTGCTTAATACAACGAAACAAGCTGTTTTAGACCGAAACGAGCTAAATCACAACACAAAGGTTTTACAAGTGTTTCTCTGATACGCGTCAAAACTTTTTCTCTTATAACTGCGCGAAAAGCATGTATTCTTGCTTAATACAACGAAACAAGTTGTTTTAGACCGAAATGAGCTAAATCACAACACATCGGTTTTACAAGTGTTCCTCTGATACGCGTCAAAACTTTTTCTCTTATAACTGCGCGAAAAGCATGTATTCTTGCTTAATACAGCGAAACAAGCTGTTTTAAACCGAAACGAGCTAAATCACAACACATCGGTATTACAAGTGTTCCACGTGATACTCGTCAAAACTTTTTCTCTTATAACTGCGCGAAAAGCATGTATTCTTGCTTAATACAACGAAACAAGCTGTTTTAGACCGAAACGAGCTAAATCTGAACACATCGGTTTTACAAGTATCCACGTGATACTCGCAAAACTTTTTCTCTTATAACTGCGCGAAAAGCATGTATTCTTGCTTAATACAACGAAACAAGTTGTTTTAGACCGAAACGAGCTAAATCACAACACATCGGTTTTAGAAGTGTCTCTGATACGCGTCAAAACTTTTTCTTCTATAACTGCGCGTAAAGCATGTATTCGTGCTTAATACAACGAAACAAGCTGTTTTAGACCGAAACGAGCTAAATCTGAACACATCGGTTTTACAAGTGTTCCTCTGATACGCGTCAAAACGTTTTCTCTTATAACTGCGCGAAAAGCATGTATTCTTGCTTAATACAGCCAAACAAGCTGTTTTAGACCGAAACGAGCTAAATCACAACACATCGGTTTTACAAGTGTTCCTCTGATACGCGTCAAAACTTTTTCTCTTATAACTGCGCGAAAAGCATGTATTCTTGCTTAATACAGCGAAACAAGCTGTTTTAGACCGAAACGAGCTAAATCACAACACATCGGTTTTACAAGTGTTCCTCTGATACGCGTCAAAACTTTTTCTCTTATAACTGCGCGAAAAGCATGTATTCTTGCTTAATACAGCGAAACAAGCTGTTTTAGACCGAAATGAGCTAAATCACAACACATCGGTTTTACAAGTGTTCCTCTGATACGCGTCAAAACTTTTTTTCTTATAACTGCGCGAAAAGCATGTATTCGTGTTTAATACAACGAAACAAGCTGTTTTAGATCGAAACGAGCTAAATCTGAACACATCGGCTTTACAAGTATCCACGTGATACTCGTCAAAACTTTTTCTCCTATAACTGCGCGAAAAGCATGTATTCTTGCTTAATACAAAGAAACAAGCTGTTTTAGACCGAAACGAGCTAAATCTGAACACATCGGTTTTACAAGTATCCACGTGATACTCGTCAAAACTTTTTCTCTTATAACTGCGCGAAAAGCATGTATTCTTGCTTAATACAACGAAACAAGCTGTTTTAGACCGAAACGAGCTAAATCACAACACATCGGTTTTACAAGTGTTCCTCTGATACGCGTCTAAACTTTTTCTCTTATAACTGCGCGAAAAGCACGTATTCTTGCTTAATACAGCGAAACAAGCTGTTTTAGACCGAAACGAGCTAAATCACAACACATCGGTTTTACAAGTGTTCCTCTGATACGCGTCAAAACTTTTTCTCTTATAACTGCGCGAAAAGCATGTATTCTTGCTTAATACAGCGAAACAAGCTGTTTTAGACCGAAACGAGCTAAATCACAACACATCGGTTTTACAAGTGTTCCTCTGATACGCGTCAAAACTTTTTCTCTTATAACTGCGCGAAAAGCATGTATTCTTGCTTAATACAACGAAACAAGCTGTTTTAGACCGAAACGAGCCAAATCACAACACATCGGTATTACAAGTGTTCCACGTGATACTCGTCAAAACTTTTTCTCTTATAACTGCGCGAAAAGCATGTATTCTTGCTTAATACAGCGAAACAAGCTGTTTTAGACCGAAATGAGCTAAATCACAACACATCGGTTTTACAAGTGTTCCTCTGATACGCGTCAAAACGTTTTCTCTTATAACTGCGCGAAAAGCATGTATTCTTGCTTAATACAGCCAAACAAGCTGTTTTAGACCGAAACGAGCTAAATCACAACACATCGGTTTTACAAGTGTTCCTCTGATACGGGTCAAAACTTTTTCTCTTATAACTGCGCGAAAAGCATGTATTCTTGCTTAATACAGCGAAACAAGCTGTTTTAGACCGAAACGAGCTAAATCACAACACATCGGTTTTACAAGTGTTCCTCTGATACGCGTCAAAACTTTTGCTCTTATAACTGCGCGAAAAGCATGTATTCTTGCTTAATACAGCGAAACAAGCTGTTTTAGACCGAAATAAGCTAAATCACAACACATCGGTTTTACAAGTGTTCCTCTGATACGCGTCAAAACTTTTTCTCTTATAACTGCGCGAAAAGCACGTATTCTTGCTTAATACAGCGAAACAAGCTGTTTTAGACCGAAACGAGCTAAATCACAACACATCGGTTTTACAAGTGTCTCTGATACGCGTCAAAACTTTTTCTTCTATAACTGCGCGTAAAGCTTGTATTCGTGCTTAATACAACGAAACAAGCTGTTTTAGACCGAAACGAGCTAAATTTGAACACATCGGTTTTACAAGTGTTCCTCTGATACGCGTCAAAACTTTTTCTCTTATAACTGCGCGAAAAGCATGTATTCTTGCTCAATACAGCGAAACAAGCTGTTTTAGACCGAAATGAGCTAAATCACAACACATCGGTTTTACAAGTGTTCCTCTGATACGCGTCAAAACGTTTTCTCTTATAACTGCGCGAAAAGCATGTATTCTTGCTTAATACTACGAAACAAGCTGTTTTAGACCGAAACGAGCTAAATCTGAACACATCGGTTTTACAAGTGTCCCTGTGACACGCGTCAAAACTTTTTCTCTTATAACTGCGCGAAAAGCATGTATTCTTGCTTAATACAGCGAAACAAGCTGTTTTAGACCGAAACGAGCTAAATCACAACACATCGGTTTTTGCAAGTGTTCCTCTGATACGCGTCAACTCTTTTTTCTCTTATAACTGCGCGAAAAGGAGTAATCGTGCTTAGTCCAACGAAACAAGCTGTTTTAGACCGAAACGAGGTAAATCTGAACACATCGGTTTTACAAGTGTGCCTGAGACATGCCTTTAAAACTTTTTCTCTTATCACTGCGCGAAAAGCATGTATTCTTGCTTAATACAACGAAACAAGCTGTTTCAGACCGAAACGAGCTAAATCACAACACATCGGTTTTACAAGTGTCTCTAATACGCGTCAAAACATTTTCTTCTATAACTGCGCGTAAAGCATGTATTCGTGCTTAATACAACGAAACAAGCTGTTTTAGACCGAAACTAGCTAAAACTGAACACATCGGTTATACAAGTGTTCCTCTGATACGGGTCAAAACTTTTTCTCTTATAACTGCGCGAAAAGCATGTATTCTTGCTTAATACAGCGAAACAAGCTGTTTTAGACCGAAACGAGCTAAATCACAACACATCGGTTTTACAAGTGTTCCTCTGATACGCGTCAAAACTTTTGCTCTTATAACTGCGCGAAAAGCATGTATTCTTGCTTAATACAGCGAAACAAGCTGTTTTAGACCGAAATAAGCTAAATCACAACACATCGGTTTTACAAGTGTTCCTCTGATACGCGTCAAAACTTTTTCTCTTATAACTGCGCGAAAAGCACGTATTCTTGCTTAATACAGCGAAACAAGCTGTTTTAGACCGAAACGAGCTAAATCACAACACATCGGTTTTACAAGTGTCTCTGATACGCGTCAAAACTTTTTCTTCTATAACTGCGCGTAAAGCTTGTATTCGTGCTTAATACAACGAAACAAGCTGTTTTAGACCGAAACGAGCTAAATTTGAACACATCGGTTTTACAAGTGTTCCTCTGATACGCGTCAAAACTTTTTCTCTTATAACTGCGCGAAAAGCATGTATTCTTGCTCAATACAGCGAAACAAGCTGTTTTAGACCGAAATGAGCTAAATCACAACACATCGGTTTTACAAGTGTTCCTCTGATACGCGTCAAAACGTTTTCTCTTATAACTGCGCGAAAAGCATGTATTCTTGCTTAATACTACGAAACAAGCTGTTTTAGACCGAAACGAGCTAAATCTGAACACATCGGTTTTACAAGTGTCCCTGTGACACGCGTCAAAACTTTTTCTCTTATAACTGCGCGAAAAGCATGTATTCTTGCTTAATACAGCGAAACAAGCTGTTTTAGACCGAAACGAGCTAAATCACAACACATCGGTTTTTGCAAGTGTTCCTCTGATACGCGTCAACTCTTTTTTCTCTTATAACTGCGCGAAAAGGAGTAATCGTGCTTAGTCCAACGAAACAAGCTGTTTTAGACCGAAACGAGGTAAATCTGAACACATCGGTTTTACAAGTGTGCCTGAGACATGCCTTTAAAACTTTTTCTCTTATCACTGCGCGAAAAGCATGTATTCTTGCTTAATACAACGAAACAAGCTGTTTCAGACCGAAACGAGCTAAATCACAACACATCGGTTTTACAAGTGTCTCTAATACGCGTCAAAACATTTTCTTCTATAACTGCGCGTAAAGCATGTATTCGTGCTTAATACAACGAAACAAGCTGTTTTAGACCGAAACTAGCTAAAACTGAACACATCGGTTATACAAGTGTTCCTCTGATACGCGTCAAAACTTTTTCTCTTATAACTGCGCGAAAAGCATGTATTCTTGCTTAATACAGCGAAACAAGCTGTTTTAGACCGAAACGAGCCAAATCACAACACATCGGTATTACAAGTGTTCCACGTGATACTCGTCAAAACTTTTTCTCTTATAACTGCGCGAAAAGCATGTATTCTTGCTTAATACAGCGAAACAAGCTGTTTTAGACCGAAATGAGCTAAATCACAACACATCGGTTTTACAAGTGTTCCTCTGATACGCGTCAAAACGTTTTCTCTTATAACTGCGCGAAAAGCATGTATTCTTGCTTAATACAGCCAAACAAGCTGTTTTAGACCGAAACGAGCTAAATCACAACACATCGGTTTTACAAGTGTTCCTCTGATACGCGTCAAAACTTTTTCTCTTATAACTGCGCGAAAAGCATGTATTCTTGCTTAATACAGCGAAACAAGCTGTTTTAGACCGAAACGAGCTAAATCACAACACATCGGTTTTACAAGTGTCTCTGATACGCGTCAAAACTTTTTCTTCTATAACTGCGCGTAAAGCTTGTATTCGTGCTTAATACAACGAAACAAGCTGTTTTAGACCGAAACGAGCTAAATTTGAACACATCGGTTTTACAAGTGTTCCTCTGATACGCGTCAAAACTTTTTCTCTTATAACTGCGCGAAAAGCATGTATTCTTGCTCAATACAGCGAAACAAGCTGTTTTAGACCGAAATGAGCTAAATCACAACACATCGGTTTTACAAGTGTTCCTCTGATACGCGTCAAAACGTTTTCTCTTATAACTGCGCGAAAAGCATGTATTCTTGCTTAATACTACGAAACAAGCTGTTTTAGACCGAAACGAGCCAAATCTGAACACATCGGTTTTACAAGTGTCCCTGTGACACGCGTCAAAACTTTTTCTCTTATAACTGCGCGAAAAGCATGTATTCTTGCTTAATACAGCGAAACAAGCTGTTTTAGACCGAAACGAGCTAAATCACAACACATCGGTTTTTGCAAGTGTTCCTCTGATACGCGTCAACTCTTTTTTCTCTTATAACTGCGCGAAAAGGAGTAATCGTGCTTAGTCCATTGAAACAAGCTGTTTTAGACCGAAACGAGGTAAATCTGAACACATCGGTTTTACAAGTGTGCCTGAGACATGCCTTTAAAACTTTTTCTCTTATCACTGCGCGAAAAGCATGTATTCTTGCTTAATACAACGAAACAAGCTGTTTCAGACCGAAACGAGCTAAATCACAACACATCGGTTTTACAAGTGTCTCTAATACGCGTCAAAACATTTTCTTCTATAACTGCGCGTAAAGCATGTATTCGTGCTTAATACAACGAAACAAGCTGTTTTAGACCGAAACGAGCTAAATCACAACACATCGGTTTTACAAGTGTCTCTCTGATACGCGTCAAATCTTTTTCTCTTACAACTGCGCGAAAAGCATGTATTCTTGCTTAATACAGCGAAACAAGCTGTTTTAGACCGAAACGAGCTAAATCACAACACATCGGTATTACAAGTGTTCCACGTGATACTCGTCAAAACTTTTTCTCTTATAACTGCGCGAAAAGCATGTATTCGTGCTTAATACAACGAAACAAGCTGTTTTAGACCGAAACGAGCTAAATCTGAGCACATCGGTTTTACAAGTATCCACGTGATACTCGTCAAAACTTTTTCTCTTATAACTGCGCGAAAAGCATGTATTCGTGCTTAATACAACGAAACAAGCTGTTTTAGACCGAAACGAGCTAAATCTGAAGACATCGGTTTTACAAGTATCCACGTGATACTCGTCAAAACTTTCTTCCATAACTGCGCGTAAAGCATGTATTCGTGCTTAATACAACGAAACAAGCTGTTTTAGACCGAAACTAGCTAAATCTGAACACATCGGTTATACAAGTGTTCCTCTGATACGCGTCAAAACTTTTTCTCTTATAACTGCGCGAAAAGCATGTATTCTTGCTTAATACAGCGAAACAAGCTGTTTTAGACCGAAACGAGCTAAATCACAACACATCGGTTTTAGAAGTGTCTCTGATACGCGTCAAAACTTTTTCTTCTATAACTGCGTGTAAAGCATGTATTCGTGCTTAATACAACGAAACAAGCTGTTTTAGACCGAAACGAGCTAAATCTGAACACATCGGTTTTACAAGTGTTCCTCTGATACACGTCAAAACTTTTTCTCTTATAACTGCGCGAAAAGCATGTATTCTTGCTTAATACAGCGAAACAAGCTGTTTTAGACCGAAACGAGCTAAATCACAACACATCGGTTTTACAAGTGTTCCTCTGATACGCGTCAAAACTTTTTCTCTTATAACTGCGCGAAAAGCATGTATTCTTGCTTAATACAGCGACACAAGCTGTTTTAGACCGAAACGAGCTAAATTACAACACATCGGTTTTACAAGTGTTCCTCTGATACGCGTCAAAACTTTTTCTCTTATAACTGCGCGAAAAGCATGTATTCTTGCTTAATACAGCGAAACAAGCTGTTTTAGACCGAAACGAGCTAAATCACAACACATCGGTTTTACAAGTTTTCCTCTGATACGCGTCAAAACTTTTTCTCTTATAACTGCGCGAAAAGCATGTATTCTTGCTTAATACAGCGAAACAAGCTGTTTTAGACCGAAACGAGCTAAATCACAACACATCGGTATTACAAGTGTTCCACGTGATACTCGTCAAAACTTTTTCTCTTATAACTGCGCGAAAAGCATGTATTCGTGCTTAATACAACGAAACAAGCTGTTTTAGACCGAAACGAGCTAAATCTGAACACATCGGTATTACAAGTATCCACGTGATACTCGTCAAAACTTTTTCTCTGATAACATCGCGAAAAGCATGTATTCTTGCTTAATACAACGAAACAAGCTGTTTTAGACCGAAACGAGCTAAATCACAACACATCGGTTTTACAAGTGTCTCTGATACGCGTCAAAACATTTTCTTCTATAACTGCGCGTAAAGCATGTATTCGTGCTTAATACAACGAAACAAGCTGTTTTAGACCGAAACTAGCTAAAACTGAACACATCGGTTATACAAGTGTTCCTCTGATACGCGTCAAAACTTTTTCTCTTATAACTGCGCGAAAAGCATGTATTCTTTCTTAATACAGCGAAACAAGCTGTTTTAGACCGAAACGAGCTAAATCACAACACATCGGTTTTATAAGTGTTCCTCTGATACGCGTCAAAACTTTTTCTCTTATAACTGCGCGAAAAGCATGTATTCTTGCTTAATACAGCGAAACAAGCTGTTTTAGACCGAAACGAGCTAAATCACAACACATCGGTTTTCCAAGTGTCTCTCTAATACGCAAAACTTTTTCTCTTATAACAGCGCGAAAAGCATGTATTCTTGCTTAATACAACGAAACAAGCTGTTTTAGACCGAAACGAGCTAAACTGAACACATCGGTTTTGCAAGTATCCACGTGATACTCGTCAAAACTTTTTCTCTTATAACTGCGCGAAAAGCATGTATTCTTGCTTAATACAACGAAACAAGCTGTTTTAGACCGAAACGAGCTAAATCACAACACATAGGTTTTACAAGTGTTCCTCTGATACGCGTCAAAACTTTTTCTGTTATAACTGCGCGAAAAGCATGTATTCTTGCTTAATACAGCGAAACAAGCTGTTTTAGACCGAAACGAGCTAAATTACAACACATCGGTTTTACAAGTGTTCCTCTGATACGCGTCAAAACTTTTTCTCTTATAACTGCACGAAAAGCATGTATTCTTGCTTAATACAGCGAAAGAAGCTGTTTTAGACCGAAACGAGCTAAATCACAACACATCGGTTTTACAAGTTTTCCTCTGATACGCGTCAAAACTTTTTCTCTTATAACTGCGCGAAAAGCATGTATTCTTGCTTAATACAGCGAAACAAGCTGTTTTAGACCGAAACGAGCTAAATCTGAAGACATCGGTTTTACAAGTATCCACGTGATACTCGTCAAAACTTTTTCTTCTCTAACTGCGCGTAAAGCATGTATTCGTGCTTAATACAACGAAACAAGCTGTTTTAGACCGAAACTAGCTAAATCTGAACACATCGGTTATACAAGTGTTCCTCTGATACGCGTCAAAACTTTTTCTCTTATAACTGCGCGAAAAGCATGTATTCTTGCTTAATACAGCGAAACAAGCTGTTTTAGACCGAAACGAGCTAAATCACAACACATCGGTTTTGCAAGTATCCACGTGATACTCGTCAAAACTTTTTCTCTTATAACTGCGCGAAAAGCATGTATTCTTGCTTAATACAACGAAACAAGCTGTTTTAGACCGAAACGAGCTAAATCACAACACATAGGTTTTACAAGTGTTCCTCTGATACGCGTCAAAACTTTTTCTGTTATAACTGCGCGAAAAGCATGTATTCTTGCTTAATACAGCGAAACAAGCTGTTTTAGACCGAAACGAGCTAAATTACAACACATCGGTTTTACAAGTGTTCCTCTGATACGCGTCAAAACTTTTTCTCTTATAACTGCACGAAAAGCATGTATTCTTGCTTAATACCGCGAAACAAGCTGTTTTAGACCGAAACGAGCTAAATCACAACACATCGGTATTACAAGTGTCTCTCTAATACGCAAAACTTTTTCTCTTATAACAGCGCGAAAAGCATGTATTCTTGCTTAATGCAACGAAACAAGCTGTTTTAGACCGAAACGAGCTAAATCTGAAGACATCGGTTTTACAAGTATCCACGTGATACTCGTCAAAACTTTTTCTTCTCTAACTGCGCGTAAAGCATGTATTCGTGCTTAATACAACGAAACAAGCTGTTTTAGACCGAAACTAGCTAAATCTGAACACATCGGTTATACAAGTGTTCCTCTGATACGCGTCAAAACTTTTTCTCTTATAACTGCGCGAAAAGCATGTATTCTTGCTTAATACAGCGAAACAAGCTGTTTTAGACCGAAACGAGCTAAATCACAACACATCGGTTTTAGAAGTGTCTCTGATACGCGTCAAAACTTTTTCTTCTATAACTGCGTGTAAAGCATGTATTCGTGCTTAATACAACGAAACAAGCTGTTTTAGACCGAAACGAGCTAAATCTGAACACATCGGTTTTACAAGTGTTCCTCTGATACACGTCAAAACTTTTTCTCTTATAACTGCGCGAAAAGCATGTATTCTTGCTTAATACAGCGAAACAAGCTGTTTTAGACCGAAACGAGCTAAATCACAACACATCGGTTTTACAAGTGTTCCTCTGATACGCGTCAAAACTTTTTCTCTTATAACTGCGCGAAAAGCATGTATTCTTGCTTAATACAGCGACACAAGCTGTTTTAGACCGAAACGAGCTAAATTACAACACATCGGTTTTACAAGTGTTCCTCTGATACGCGTCAAAACTTTTTCTCTTATAACTGCGCGAAAAGCATGTATTCTTGCTTAATACAGCGAAACAAGCTGTTTTAGACCGAAACGAGCTAAATCACAACACATCGGTTTTACAAGTTTTCCTCTGATACGCGTCAAAACTTTTTCTCTTATAACTGCGCGAAAAGCATGTATTCTTGCTTAATACAGCGAAACAAGCTGTTTTAGACCGAAACGAGCTAAATCACAACACATCGGTATTACAAGTGTTCCACGTGATACTCGTCAAAACTTTTTCTCTTATAACTGCGCGAAAAGCATGTATTCGTGCTTAATACAACGAAACAAGCTGTTTTAGACCGAAACGAGCTAAATCTGAACACATCGGTATTACAAGTATCCACGTGATACTCGTCAAAACTTTTTCTCTGATAACATCGCGAAAAGCATGTATTCTTGCTTAATACAACGAAACAAGCTGTTTTAGACCGAAACGAGCTAAATCACAACACATCGGTTTTACAAGTGTCTCTGATACGCGTCAAAACATTTTCTTCTATAACTGCGCGTAAAGCATGTATTCGTGCTTAATACAACGAAACAAGCTGTTTTAGACCGAAACTAGCTAAAACTGAACACATCGGTTATACAAGTGTTCCTCTGATACGCGTCAAAACTTTTTCTCTTATAACTGCGCGAAAAGCATGTATTCTTTCTTAATACAGCGAAACAAGCTGTTTTAGACCGAAACGAGCTAAATCACAACACATCGGTTTTATAAGTGTTCCTCTGATACGCGTCAAAACTTTTTCTCTTATAACTGCGCGAAAAGCATGTATTCTTGCTTAATACAGCGAAACAAGCTGTTTTAGACCGAAACGAGCTAAATCACAACACATCGGTTTTACAAGTGTCTCTCTAATACGCAAAACTTTTTCTCTTATAACAGCGCGAAAAGCATGTATTCTTGCTTAATACAACGAAACAAGCTGTTTTAGACCGAAACGAGCTAAACTGAACACATCGGTTTTGCAAGTATCCACGTGATACTCGTCAAAACTTTTTCTCTTATAACTGCGCGAAAAGCATGTATTCTTGCTTAATACAACGAAACAAGCTGTTTTAGACCGAAACGAGCTAAATCACAACACATCGGTTTTACAAGTGTTCCTCTGATACGCGTCAAAACTTTTTCTGTTATAACTGCGCGAAAAGCATGTATTCTTGCTTAATACAGCGAAACAAGCTGTTTTAGACCGAAACGAGCTAAATTACAACACATCGGTTTTACAAGTGTTCCTCTGATACGCGTCTAAACTTTTTCTCTTATAACTGCGCGAAAAGCATGTATTCTTGCTTAATACAGCGAAACAAGCTGTTTTAGACCGAAACGAGCTAAATCACAACACATCGGTTTTACAAGTTTTCCTCTGATACGCGTCAAAACTTTTTCTCTTATAACTGCGCGAAAAGCATGTATTCTTGCTTAATACAGCGAAACAAGCTGTTTTAGACCGAAACGAGCTAAATCACAACACATCGGTTTTATAAGTGTTCCTCTGATACGCGTCAAAACTTTTTCTCTTATAACTGCGCGAAAAGCATGTATTCTTGCTTAATACAGCGAAACAAGCTGTTTTAGACCGAAACGAGCTAAATCACAACACATCGGTTTTCCAAGTGTCTCTCTAATACGCAAAACTTTTTCTCTTATAACAGCGCGAAAAGCATGTATTCTTGCTTAATACAACGAAACAAGCTGTTTTAGACCGAAACGAGCTAAACTGAACACATCGGTTTTGCAAGTATCCACGTGATACTCGTCAAAACTTTTTCTCTTATAACTGCGCGAAAAGCATGTATTCTTGCTTAATACAACGAAACAAGCTGTTTTAGACCGAAACGAGCTAAATCACAACACATAGGTTTTACAATTGTTCCTCTGATACGCGTCAAAACTTTTTCTGTTATAACTGCGCGAAAAGCATGTATTCTTGCTTAATACAGCGAAACAAGCTGTTTTAGACCGAAACGAGCTAAATTACAACACATCGGTTTTACAAGTGTTCCTCTGATACGCGTCAAAACTTTTTCTCTTATAACTGCACGAAAAGCATGTATTCTTGCTTAATACCGCGAAACAAGCTGTTTTAGACCGAAACGAGCTAAATCACAACACATCGGTTTTACAAGTTTTCCTCTGATACGCGTCAAAACTTTTTCTCTTATAACTGCGCGAAAAGCATGTATTCTTGCTTAATACAGCGAAACAAGCTGTTTTAGACCGAAACGAGCTAAATCACAACACATCGGTATTACAAGTGTTCCACGTGATACTCGTCAAAACTTTTTCTCTTATAACTGCGCGAAAAGCATGTATTCGTGCTTAATACAACGAAACAAGCTGTTTTAGACCGAAACGAGCTAAATCTGAACACATCGGTATTACAAGTATCCACGTGATACTCGTCAAAACTTTTTCTCTGATAACATCGCGAAAAGCATGTATTCTTGCTTAATACAACGAAACAAGCTGTTTTAGACCGAAACGAGCTAAATCACAACACATCGGTTTTACAAGTGTCTCTAATACGCGTCAAAACATTTTCTTCTATAACTGCGCGTAAAGCATGTATTCGTGCTTAATACAACGAAACAAGCTGTTTTAGACCGAAACTAGCTAAAACTGAACACATCGGTTATACAAGTGTTCCTCTGATACGCGTCAAAACTTTTTCTCTTATAACTGCGCGAAAAGCATGTATTCTTTCTTAATACAGCGAAACAAGCTGTTTTAGACCGAAACGAGCTAAATCACAACACATCGGTTTTATAAGTGTTCCTCTGATACGCGTCAAAACTTTTTCTCTTATAACTGCGCGAAAAGCATGTATTCTTGCTTAATACAGCGAAACAAGCTGTTTTAGACCGAAACGAGCTAAATCACAACACATCGGTTTTACAAGTGTCTCTCTAATACGCAAAACTTTTTCTCTTATAACAGCGCGAAAAGCATGTATTCTTGCTTAATGCAACGAAACAAGCTGTTTTAGACCGAAACGAGCTAAATCTGAAGACATCGGTTTTACAAGTATCCACGTGATACTCGTCAAAACTTTTTCTTCTCTAACTGCGCGTAAAGCATGTATTCGTGCTTAATACAACGAAACAAGCTGTTTTAGACCGAAACTAGCTAAATCTGAACACATCGGTTATACAAGTGTTCCTCTGATACGCGTCAAAACTTTTTCTCTTATAACTGCGCGAAAAGCATGTATTCTTGCTTAATACAGCGAAACAAGCTGTTTTAGACCGAAACGAGCTAAATCACAACACATCGGTTTTAGAAGTGTCTCTGATACGCATCAAAACTTTTTCTTCTATAACTGCGTGTAAAGCATGTATTCGTGCTTAATACAACGAAACAAGCTGTTTTAGACCGAAACGAGCTAAATCTGAACACATCGGTTTTACAAGTGTTCCTCTGATACACGTCAAAACTTTTTCTCTTATAACTGCGCGAAAAGCATGTATTCTTGCTTAATACAGCGAAACAAGCTGTTTTAGACCGAAACGAGCTAAATCACAACACATCGGTTTTACAAGTGTTCCTCTGATACGCGTCAAAACTTTTTCTCTTATAACTGCGCGAAAAGCATGTATTCTTGCTTAATACAGCGACACAAGCTGTTTTAGACCGAAACGAGCTAAATTACAACACATCGGTTTTACAAGTGTTCCTCTGATACGCGTCAAAACTTTTTCTCTTATAACTGCGCGAAAAGCATGTATTCTTGCTTAATACAGCGAAACAAGCTGTTTTAGACCGAAACGAGCTAAATCACAACACATCGGTTTTAGAAGTGTCTCTGATACGCGTCAAAACTTTTTCTTCTATAACTGCGTGTAAAGCATGTATTCGTGCTTAATACAACGAAACAAGCTGTTTTAGACCGAAACGAGCTAAATCTGAACACATCGGTTTTACAAGTGTTCCTCTGATACACGTCAAAACTTTTTCTCTTATAACTGCGCGAAAAGCATGTATTCTTGCTTAATACAGCGAAACAAGCTGTTTTAGACCGAAACGAGCTAAATCACAACACATCGGTTTTACAAGTGTTCCTCTGATACGCGTCAAAACTTTTTCTCTTATAACTGCGCGAAAAGCATGTATTCTTGCTTAATACAGCGACACAAGCTGTTTTAGACCGAAACGAGCTAAATTACAACACATCGGTTTTACAAGTGTTCCTCTGATACGCGTCAAAACTTTTTCTCTTATAACTGCGCGAAAAGCATGTATTCTTGCTTAATACAGCGAAACAAGCTGTTTTAGACCGAAACGAGCTAAATCACAACACATCGGTTTTACAAGTTTTCCTCTGATACGCGTCAAAACTTTTTCTCTTATAACTGCGCGAAAAGCATGTATTCTTGCTTAATACAGCGAAACAAGCTGTTTTAGACCGAAACGAGCTAAATCACAACACATCGGTATTACAAGTGTTCCACGTGATACTCGTCAAAACTTTTTCTCTTATAACTGCGCGAAAAGCATGTATTCGTGCTTAATACAACGAAACAAGCTGTTTTAGACCGAAACGAGCTAAATCTGAACACATCGGTATTACAAGTATCCACGTGATACTCGTCAAAACTTTTTCTCTGATAACATCGCGAAAAGCATGTATTCTTGCTTAATACAACGAAACAAGCTGTTTTAGACCGAAACGAGCTAAATCACAACACATCGGTTTTACAAGTGTCTCTGATACGCGTCAAAACATTTTCTTCTATAACTGCGCGTAAAGCATGTATTCGTGCTTAATACAACGAAACAAGCTGTTTTAGACCGAAACTAGCTAAAACTGAACACATCGGTTATACAAGTGTTCCTCTGATACGCGTCAAAACTTTTTCTCTTATAACTGCGCGAAAAGCATGTATTCTTTCTTAATACAGCGAAACAAGCTGTTTTAGACCGAAACGAGCTAAATCACAACACATCGGTTTTATAAGTGTTCCTCTGATACGCGTCAAAACTTTTTCTCTTATAACTGCGCGAAAAGCATGTATTCTTGCTTAATACAGCGAAACAAGCTGTTTTAGACCGAAACGAGCTAAATCACAACACATCGGTTTTACAAGTGTCTCTCTAATACGCAAAACTTTTTCTCTTATAACAGCGCGAAAAGCATGTATTCTTGCTTAATACAACGAAACAAGCTGTTTTAGACCGAAACGAGCTAAACTGAACACATCGGTTTTGCAAGTATCCACGTGATACTCGTCAAAACTTTTTCTCTTATAACTGCGCGAAAAGCATGTATTCTTGCTTAATACAACGAAACAAGCTGTTTTAGACCGAAACGAGCTAAATCACAACACATCGGTTTTACAAGTGTTCCTCTGATACGCGTCAAAACTTTTTCTGTTATAACTGCGCGAAAAGCATGTATTCTTGCTTAATACAGCGAAACAAGCTGTTTTAGACCGAAACGAGCTAAATTACAACACATCGGTTTTACAAGTGTTCCTCTGATACGCGTCTAAACTTTTTCTCTTATAACTGCGCGAAAAGCATGTATTCTTGCTTAATACAGCGAAACAAGCTGTTTTAGACCGAAACGAGCTAAATCACAACACATCGGTTTTACAAGTTTTCCTCTGATACGCGTCAAAACTTTTTCTCTTATAACTGCGCGAAAAGCATGTATTCTTGCTTAATACAGCGAAACAAGCTGTTTTAGACCGAAACGAGCTAAATCACAACACATCGGTTTTATAAGTGTTCCTCTGATACGCGTCAAAACTTTTTCTCTTATAACTGCGCGAAAAGCATGTATTCTTGCTTAATACAGCGAAACAAGCTGTTTTAGACCGAAACGAGCTAAATCACAACACATCGGTTTTCCAAGTGTCTCTCTAATACGCAAAACTTTTTCTCTTATAACAGCGCGAAAAGCATGTATTCTTGCTTAATACAACGAAACAAGCTGTTTTAGACCGAAACGAGCTAAACTGAACACATCGGTTTTGCAAGTATCCACGTGATACTCGTCAAAACTTTTTCTCTTATAACTGCGCGAAAAGCATGTATTCTTGCTTAATACAACGAAACAAGCTGTTTTAGACCGAAACGAGCTAAATCACAACACATAGGTTTTACAAGTGTTCCTCTGATACGCGTCAAAACTTTTTCTGTTATAACTGCGCGAAAAGCATGTATTCTTGCTTAATACAGCGAAACAAGCTGTTTTAGACCGAAACGAGCTAAATTACAACACATCGGTTTTACAAGTGTTCCTCTGATACGCGTCAAAACTTTTTCTCTTATAACTGCACGAAAAGCATGTATTCTTGCTTAATACCGCGAAACAAGCTGTTTTAGACCGAAACGAGCTAAATCACAACACATCGGTTTTACAAGTTTTCCTCTGATACGCGTCAAAACTTTTTCTCTTATAACTGCGCGAAAAGCATGTATTCTTGCTTAATACAGCGAAACAAGCTGTTTTAGACCGAAACGAGCTAAATCACAACACATCGGTATTACAAGTGTTCCACGTGATACTCGTCAAAACTTTTTCTCTTATAACTGCGCGAAAAGCATGTATTCGTGCTTAATACAACGAAACAAGCTGTTTTAGACCGAAACGAGCTAAATCTGAACACATCGGTATTACAAGTATCCACGTGATACTCGTCAAAACTTTTTCTCTGATAACATCGCGAAAAGCATGTATTCTTGCTTAATACAACGAAACAAGCTGTTTTAGACCGAAACGAGCTAAATCACAACACATCGGTTTTACAAGTGTCTCTAATACGCGTCAAAACATTTTCTTCTATAACTGCGCGTAAAGCATGTATTCGTGCTTAATACAACGAAACAAGCTGTTTTAGACCGAAACTAGCTAAAACTGAACACATCGGTTATACAAGTGTTCCTCTGATACGCGTCAAAACTTTTTCTCTTATAACTGCGCGAAAAGCATGTATTCTTTCTTAATACAGCGAAACAAGCTGTTTTAGACCGAAACGAGCTAAATCACAACACATCGGTTTTATAAGTGTTCCTCTGATACGCGTCAAAACTTTTTCTCTTTTAACTGCGCGAAAAGCATGTATTCTTGCTTAATACAGCGAAACAAGCTGTTTTAGACCGAAACGAGCTAAATCACAACACATCGGTTTTACAAGTGTCTCTCTAATACGCAAAACTTTTTCTCTTATAACAGCGCGAAAAGCATGTATTCTTGCTTAATGCAACGAAACAAGCTGTTTTAGACCGAAACGAGCTAAATCTGAAGACATCGGTTTTACAAGTATCCACGTGATACTCGTCAAAACTTTTTCTTCTCTAACTGCGCGTAAAGCATGTATTCGTGCTTAATACAACGAAACAAGCTGTTTTAGACCGAAACTAGCTAAATCTGAACACATCGGTTATACAAGTGTTCCTCTGATACGCGTCAAAACTTTTTCTCTTATAACTGCGCGAAAAGCATGTATTCTTGCTTAATACAGCGAAACAAGCTGTTTTAGACCGAAACGAGCTAAATCACAACACATCGGTTTTAGAAGTGTCTCTGATACGCATCAAAACTTTTTCTTCTATAACTGCGTGTAAAGCATGTATTCGTGCTTAATACAACGAAACAAGCTGTTTTAGACCGAAACGAGCTAAATCTGAACACATCGGTTTTACAAGTGTTCCTCTGATACACGTCAAAACTTTTTCTCTTATAACTGCGCGAAAAGCATGTATTCTTGCTTAATACAGCGAAACAAGCTGTTTTAGACCGAAACGAGCTAAATCACAACACATCGGTTTTACAAGTGTTCCTCTGATACGCGTCAAAACTTTTTCTCTTATAACTGCGCGAAAAGCATGTATTCTTGCTTAATACAGCGACACAAGCTGTTTTAGACCGAAACGAGCTAAATTACAACACATCGGTTTTACAAGTGTTCCTCTGATACGCGTCAAAACTTTTTCTCTTATAACTGCGCGAAAAGCATGTATTCTTGCTTAATACAGCGAAACAAGCTGTTTTAGACCGAAACGAGCTAAATCACAACACATCGGTTTTACAAGTTTTCCTCTGATACGCGTCAAAACTTTTTCTCTTATAACTGCGCGAAAAGCATGTATTCTTGCTTAATACAGCGAAACAAGCTGTTTTAGACCGAAACGAGCTAAATCACAACACATCGGTATTACAAGTGTTCCACGTGATACTCGTCAAAACTTTTTCTCTTATAACTGCGCGAAAAGCATGTATTCGTGCTTAATACAACGAAACAAGCTGTTTTAGACCGAAACGTGCTAAATCACAACACATCGGTTTTACAAGTGTCTCCCTGATACGCGTCTAAACTTTTTCTCATAACTGCGCCAAAAGCATGTATTCGTGCTTAATACAACGAAACAAGCTGTTTTAGACCGAAAGCATGTATTCTTGCTTAATACAGCGAAACAAGCTGTTTTAGACCAAAATGAGCTAAATCACAACACATCGGTATTACAAGTGTTCCACGTGATACGCGTCAAAACTTTTTCTCTTATAACTTCGCGAAAAGCATGTATTCGTGCTTAATACAAGGAAACAAGCTGTTTTAGACCAAAACGAGCTAAATCACAACATATCGGTATTACAAGTGTTCCACGTGATACTCGTCAAAACTTTTTCTCTTATAACTGCGCGAAAAGCATGTATTCGTGTTTAATACAAGGAAACAAGCTGTTTTAGACCGAAACGAGCTAAATCTGAACACATCGGTTTTACAAGTATCCACGTGATACTCGTCAAAACTTTTTCTCTTATAACTGCGCGAAAAGCATGTATTCTTGCTTATTACAGCGAAACAAGTTGTTTTAAACCGAAACGAGCTAAATCACAACATATCGGTATTACAAGTGTTCCACGTGATACTCGTCAAAACTTTTTCTCTTATAACTCTCTTTTAACTTTTTCTCTTATAACTGCGCGAAAAGCATGTATTCGTGCTTAATACAACGAAATAGGCTATTTTAGACCGAAACGAGCTAAATCTGAACACATCGGTTTTACAAGTGTCCCTGTGACACGCGTCAAAACTTTTTTTCTTATAACTGCGCGAAAAGCATGTATTCTTGCTTAATACAGCGAAACAAGCTGTTTTAGACCGAAATGAGCTAAATCACAACACATTGGTTTTACAAGTGTTCCTCTGATACGCGTCAAAACTTTTTCTCTTATAACTGCGCGAAAAGCATGTATTCTTGCTTAATACAGCGAAACAAGCTGTTTTAAACCGAAACGAGCTAAATCACAACACATCGGTACTACAAGTTTTCCACGTGATACTCGTCAAAACGTTTTCTCTTATAACTGCGCGAAAAGCATGTATTCGTGCTTACTACAACGAAACAAGGTGTTTTAGACTTAAACGAGCTAAAGCTGAACACATCGGTTTTACAAGTATGCACGTGATACTCGTCAAAACTTTTTCTCTTATAACTGCACGAAAAGCATGTATTCTTGCTTAATACAACGAAACAAGCTGTTTTAGACCGAAACGAGCTAAATCACAACACATCGGTTTTACAAGTGTTCCTCTGATACGCGTCAAAACTTTTTCTCTTATAACTGCGCGAAAAGCATGTATTCTTGCTTAATACAACGAAACAAGCTGTTTTAGACCGAAATGAGCTAAATCACAACACATCGGTTTTACAAGTGTCTCTCTGATACGCGTCAAAACATTTTCTCTTATAACTGCGCGAAAAGCATGTATTCTTGCTTAATACAACGAAACAAGCTGTTTTAGACCGAAACGAGCTAAATCACAACACAAAGGTTTTACAAGTGTTTCTCTGATACGCGTCAAAACTTTTTCTCTTATAACTGCGCGAAAAGCATGTATTCTTGCTTAATACAACGAAACAAGTTGTTTTAGACCGAAATGAGCTAAATCACAACACATCGGTTTTACAAGTGTTCCTCTGATACGCGTCAAAACTTTTTCTCTTATAACTGCGCGAAAAGCATGTATTCTTGCTTAATACAGCGAAACAAGCTGTTTTAAACCGAAACGAGCTAAATCACAACACATCGGTATTACAAGTGTTCCACGTGATACTCGTCAAAACTTTTTCTCTTATAACTGCGCGAAAAGCATGTATTCGTGCTTAATACAACGAAACAAGCTGTTTTAGACCGAAACGAGCTAAATCTGAACACATCGGTTTTACAAGTATCCACGTGATACTCGCAAAACTTTTTCTCTTATAACTGCGCGAAAAGCATGTATTCTTGCTTAATACAACGAAACAAGTTGTTTTAGACCGAAACGAGCTAAATCACAACACATCGGTTTTAGAAGTGTCTCTGATACGCGTCAAAACTTTTTCTTCTATAACTGCGCGTAAAGCATGTATTCGTGCTTAATACAACGAAACAAGCTGTTTTAGACCGAAACGAGCTAAATCTGAACACATCGGTTTTACAAGTGTTCCTCTGATACGCGTCAAAACGTTTTCTCTTATAACTGCGCGAAAAGCATGTATTCTTGCTTAATACAGCCAAACAAGCTGTTTTAGACCGAAACGAGCTAAATCACAACACATCGGTTTTACAAGTGTTCCTCTGATACGCGTCAAAACTTTTTCTCTTATAACTGCGCGAAAAGCATGTATTCTTGCTTAATACAGCGAAACAAGCTGTTTTAGACCGAAACGAGCTAAATCACAACACATCGGTTTTACAAGTGTTCCTCTGATACGCGTCAAAACTTTTTCTCTTATAACTGCGCGAAAAGCATGTATTCTTGCTTAATACAGCGAAACAAGCTGTTTTAGACCGAAATGAGCTAAATCACAACACATCGGTTTTACAAGTGTTCCTCTGATACGCGTCAAAACTTTTTTTCTTATAACTGCGCGAAAAGCATGTATTCGTGTTTAATACAACGAAACAAGCTGTTTTAGATCGAAACGAGCTAAATCTGAACACATCGGCTTTACAAGTATCCACGTGATACTCGTCAAAACTTTTTCTCCTATAACTGCGCGAAAAGCATGTATTCTTGCTTAATACAAAGAAACAAGCTGTTTTAGACCGAAACGAGCTAAATCTGAACACATCGGTTTTACAAGTATCCACGTGATACTCGTCAAAACTTTTTCTCTTATAACTGCGCGAAAAGCATGTATTCTTGCTTAATACAACGAAACAAGCTGTTTTAGACCGAAACGAGCTAAATCACAACACATCGGTTTTACAAGTGTTCCTCTGATACGCGTCTAAACTTTTTCTCTTATAACTGCGCGAAAAGCACGTATTCTTGCTTAATACAGCGAAACAAGCTGTTTTAGACCGAAACGAGCTAAATCACAACACATCGGTTTTACAAGTGTTCCTCTGATACGCGTCAAAACTTTTTCTCTTATAACTGCGCGAAAAGCATGTATTCTTGCTTAATACAGCGAAACAAGCTGTTTTAGACCGAAACGAGCTAAATCACAACACATCGGTTTTACAAGTGTTCCTCTGATACGCGTCAAAACTTTTTCTCTTATAACTGCGCGAAAAGCATGTATTCTTGCTTAATACAACGAAACAAGCTGTTTTAGACCGAAACGAGCCAAATCACAACACATCGGTATTACAAGTGTTCCACGTGATACTCGTCAAAACTTTTTCTCTTATAACTGCGCGAAAAGCATGTATTCTTGCTTAATACAGCGAAACAAGCTGTTTTAGACCGAAATGAGCTAAATCACAACACATCGGTTTTACAAGTGTTCCTCTGATACGCGTCAAAACGTTTTCTCTTATAACTGCGCGAAAAGCATGTATTCTTGCTTAATACAGCCAAACAAGCTGTTTTAGACCGAAACGAGCTAAATCACAACACATCGGTTTTACAAGTGTTCCTCTGATACGGGTCAAAACTTTTTCTCTTATAACTGCGCGAAAAGCATGTATTCTTGCTTAATACAGCGAAACAAGCTGTTTTAGACCGAAACGAGCTAAATCACAACACATCGGTTTTACAAGTGTTCCTCTGATACGCGTCAAAACTTTTGCTCTTATAACTGCGCGAAAAGCATGTATTCTTGCTTAATACAGCGAAACAAGCTGTTTTAGACCGAAATAAGCTAAATCACAACACATCGGTTTTACAAGTGTTCCTCTGATACGCGTCAAAACTTTTTCTCTTATAACTGCGCGAAAAGCACGTATTCTTGCTTAATACAGCGAAACAAGCTGTTTTAGACCGAAACGAGCTAAATCACAACACATCGGTTTTACAAGTGTCTCTGATACGCGTCAAAACTTTTTCTTCTATAACTGCGCGTAAAGCTTGTATTCGTGCTTAATACAACGAAACAAGCTGTTTTAGACCGAAACGAGCTAAATTTGAACACATCGGTTTTACAAGTGTTCCTCTGATACGCGTCAAAACTTTTTCTCTTATAACTGCGCGAAAAGCATGTATTCTTGCTCAATACAGCGAAACAAGCTGTTTTAGACCGAAATGAGCTAAATCACAACACATCGGTTTTACAAGTGTTCCTCTGATACGCGTCAAAACGTTTTCTCTTATAACTGCGCGAAAAGCATGTATTCTTGCTTAATACTACGAAACAAGCTGTTTTAGACCGAAACGAGCTAAATCTGAACACATCGGTTTTACAAGTGTCCCTGTGACACGCGTCAAAACTTTTTCTCTTATAACTGCGCGAAAAGCATGTATTCTTGCTTAATACAGCGAAACAAGCTGTTTTAGACCGAAACGAGCTAAATCACAACACATCGGTTTTTGCAAGTGTTCCTCTGATACGCGTCAACTCTTTTTTCTCTTATAACTGCGCGAAAAGGAGTAATCGTGCTTAGTCCAACGAAACAAGCTGTTTTAGACCGAAACGAGGTAAATCTGAACACATCGGTTTTACAAGTGTGCCTGAGACATGCCTTTAAAACTTTTTCTCTTATCACTGCGCGAAAAGCATGTATTCTTGCTTAATACAACGAAACAAGCTGTTTCAGACCGAAACGAGCTAAATCACAACACATCGGTTTTACAAGTGTCTCTAATACGCGTCAAAACATTTTCTTCTATAACTGCGCGTAAAGCATGTATTCGTGCTTAATACAACGAAACAAGCTGTTTTAGACCGAAACTAACTAAAACTGAACACATCGGTTATACAAGTGTTCCTCTGATACGGGTCAAAACTTTTTCTCTTATAACTGCGCGAAAAGCATGTATTCTTGCTTAATACAGCGAAACAAGCTGTTTTAGACCGAAACGAGCTAAATCACAACACATCGGTTTTACAAGTGTTCCTCTGATACGCGTCAAAACTTTTGCTCTTATAACTGCGCGAAAAGCATGTATTCTTGCTTAATACAGCGAAACAAGCTGTTTTAGACCGAAATAAGCTAAATCACAACACATCGGTTTTACAAGTGTTCCTCTGATACGCGTCAAAACTTTTTCTCTTATAACTGCGCGAAAAGCACGTATTCTTGCTTAATACAGCGAAACAAGCTGTTTTAGACCGAAACGAGCTAAATCACAACACATCGGTTTTACAAGTGTCTCTGATACGCGTCAAAACTTTTTCTTCTATAACTGCGCGTAAAGCTTGTATTCGTGCTTAATACAACGAAACAAGCTGTTTTAGACCGAAACGAGCTAAATTTGAACACATCGGTTTTACAAGTGTTCCTCTGATACGCGTCAAAACTTTTTCTCTTATAACTGCGCGAAAAGCATGTATTCTTGCTCAATACAGCGAAACAAGCTGTTTTAGACCGAAATGAGCTAAATCACAACACATCGGTTTTACAAGTGTTCCTCTGATACGCGTCAAAACGTTTTCTCTTATAACTGCGCGAAAAGCATGTATTCTTGCTTAATACTACGAAACAAGCTGTTTTAGACCGAAACGAGCTAAATCTGAACACATCGGTTTTACAAGTGTCCCTGTGACACGCGTCAAAACTTTTTCTCTTATAACTGCGCGAAAAGCATGTATTCTTGCTTAATACAGCGAAACAAGCTGTTTTAGACCGAAACGAGCTAAATCACAACACATCGGTTTTTGCAAGTGTTCCTCTGATACGCGTCAACTCTTTTTTCTCTTATAACTGCGCGAAAAGGAGTAATCGTGCTTAGTCCAACGAAACAAGCTGTTTTAGACCGAAACGAGGTAAATCTGAACACATCGGTTTTACAAGTGTGCCTGAGACATGCCTTTAAAACTTTTTCTCTTATCACTGCGCGAAAAGCATGTATTCTTGCTTAATACAACGAAACAAGCTGTTTCAGACCGAAACGAGCTAAATCACAACACATCGGTTTTACAAGTGTCTCTAATACGCGTCAAAACATTTTCTTCTATAACTGCGCGTAAAGCATGTATTCGTGCTTAATACAACGAAACAAGCTGTTTTAGACCGAAACGAGCTAAATTTGAACACATCGGTTTTACAAGTGTTCCTCTGATACGCGTCAAAACTTTTTCTCTTATAACTGCGCGAAAAGCATGTATTCTTGCTCAATACAGCGAAACAAGCTGTTTTAGACCGAAATGAGCTAAATCACAACACATCGGTTTTACAAGTGTTCCTCTGATACGCGTCAAAACGTTTTCTCTTATAACTGCGCGAAAAGCATGTATTCTTGCTTAATACTACGAAACAAGCTGTTTTAGACCGAAACGAGCCAAATCTGAACACATCGGTTTTACAAGTGTCCCTGTGACACGCGTCAAAACTTTTTCTCTTATAACTGCGCGA
Organism: Amblyomma americanum; assembly: GCF_052857255.1. Taxonomy (NCBI): domain Eukaryota; kingdom Metazoa; phylum Arthropoda; class Arachnida; order Ixodida; family Ixodidae; genus Amblyomma; species Amblyomma americanum. The sequence continues at coordinate 87,970 of NW_027526598.1, forward strand.
AAAGCATGTATTCTTGCTTAATACAGCGAAACAAGCTGTTTTAGACCGAAACGAGCTAAATCACAACACATCGGTTTTTGCAAGTGTTCCTCTGATACGCGTCAACTCTTTTTTCTCTTATAACTGCGCGAAAAGGAGTAATCGTGCTTAGTCCATTGAAACAAGCTGTTTTAGACCGAAACGAGGTAAATCTGAACACATCGGTTTTACAAGTGTGCCTGAGACATGCCTTTAAAACTTTTTCTCTTATCACTGCGCGAAAAGCATGTATTCTTGCTTAATACAACGAAACAAGCTGTTTCAGACCGAAACGAGCTAAATCACAACACATCGGTTTTACAAGTGTCTCTAATACGCGTCAAAACATTTTCTTCTATAACTGCGCGTAAAGCATGTATTCGTGCTTAATACAACGAAACAAGCTGTTTTAGACCGAAACGAGCTAAATCACAACACATCGGTTTTACAAGTGTCTCTCTGATACGCGTCAAATCTTTTTCTCTTACAACTGCGCGAAAAGCATGTATTCTTGCTTAATACAGCGAAACAAGCTGTTTTAGACCGAAACGAGCTAAATCACAACACATCGGTATTACAAGTGTTCCACGTGATACTCGTCAAAACTTTTTCTCTTATAACTGCGCGAAAAGCATGTATTCGTGCTTAATACAACGAAACAAGCTGTTTTAGACCGAAACGAGCTAAATCTGAGCACATCGGTTTTACAAGTATCCACGTGATACTCGTCAAAACTTTTTCTCTTATAACTGCGCGAAAAGCATGTATTCGTGCTTAATACAACGAAACAAGCTGTTTTAGACCGAAACGAGCTAAATCTGAAGACATCGGTTTTACAAGTATCCACGTGATACTCGTCAAAACTTTCTTCCATAACTGCGCGTAAAGCATGTATTCGTGCTTAATACAACGAAACAAGCTGTTTTAGACCGAAACGAGCTAAATCTGAACACATCGGTTTTACAAGTGTTCCTCTGATACACGTCAAAACTTTTTCTCTTATAACTGCGCGAAAAGCATGTATTCTTGCTTAATACAGCGAAACAAGCTGTTTTAGACCGAAACGAGCTAAATCACAACACATCGGTTTTACAAGTGTTCCTCTGATACGCGTCAAAACTTTTTCTCTTATAACTGCGCGAAAAGCATGTATTCTTGCTTAATACAGCGACACAAGCTGTTTTAGACCGAAACGAGCTAAATTACAACACATCGGTTTTACAAGTGTTCCTCTGATACGCGTCAAAACTTTTTCTCTTATAACTGCGCGAAAAGCATGTATTCTTGCTTAATACAGCGAAACAAGCTGTTTTAGACCGAAACGAGCTAAATCACAACACATCGGTTTTACAAGTTTTCCTCTGATACGCGTCAAAACTTTTTCTCTTATAACTGCGCGAAAAGCATGTATTCTTGCTTAATACAGCGAAACAAGCTGTTTTAGACCGAAACGAGCTAAATCACAACACATCGGTATTACAAGTGTTCCACGTGATACTCGTCAAAACTTTTTCTCTTATAACTGCGCGAAAAGCATGTATTCGTGCTTAATACAACGAAACAAGCTGTTTTAGACCGAAACGAGCTAAATCTGAACACATCGGTATTACAAGTATCCACGTGATACTCGTCAAAACTTTTTCTCTGATAACATCGCGAAAAGCATGTATTCTTGCTTAATACAACGAAACAAGCTGTTTTAGACCGAAACGAGCTAAATCACAACACATCGGTTTTACAAGTGTCTCTGATACGCGTCAAAACATTTTCTTCTATAACTGCGCGTAAAGCATGTATTCGTGCTTAATACAACGAAACAAGCTGTTTTAGACCGAAACTAGCTAAAACTGAACACATCGGTTATACAAGTGTTCCTCTGATACGCGTCAAAACTTTTTCTCTTATAACTGCGCGAAAAGCATGTATTCTTTCTTAATACAGCGAAACAAGCTGTTTTAGACCGAAACGAGCTAAATCACAACACATCGGTTTTATAAGTGTTCCTCTGATACGCGTCAAAACTTTTTCTCTTATAACTGCGCGAAAAGCATGTATTCTTGCTTAATACAGCGAAACAAGCTGTTTTAGACCGAAACGAGCTAAATCACAACACATCGGTTTTCCAAGTGTCTCTCTAATACGCAAAACTTTTTCTCTTATAACAGCGCGAAAAGCATGTATTCTTGCTTAATACAACGAAACAAGCTGTTTTAGACCGAAACGAGCTAAACTGAACACATCGGTTTTGCAAGTATCCACGTGATACTCGTCAAAACTTTTTCTCTTATAACTGCGCGAAAAGCATGTATTCTTGCTTAATACAACGAAACAAGCTGTTTTAGACCGAAACGAGCTAAATCACAACACATAGGTTTTACAAGTGTTCCTCTGATACGCGTCAAAACTTTTTCTGTTATAACTGCGCGAAAAGCATGTATTCTTGCTTAATACAGCGAAACAAGCTGTTTTAGACCGAAACGAGCTAAATTACAACACATCGGTTTTACAAGTGTTCCTCTGATACGCGTCAAAACTTTTTCTCTTATAACTGCACGAAAAGCATGTATTCTTGCTTAATACAGCGAAAGAAGCTGTTTTAGACCGAAACGAGCTAAATCACAACACATCGGTTTTACAAGTTTTCCTCTGATACGCGTCAAAACTTTTTCTCTTATAACTGCGCGAAAAGCATGTATTCTTGCTTAATACAGCGAAACAAGCTGTTTTAGACCGAAACGAGCTAAATCTGAAGACATCGGTTTTACAAGTATCCACGTGATACTCGTCAAAACTTTTTCTTCTCTAACTGCGCGTAAAGCATGTATTCGTGCTTAATACAACGAAACAAGCTGTTTTAGACCGAAACTAGCTAAATCTGAACACATCGGTTATACAAGTGTTCCTCTGATACGCGTCAAAACTTTTTCTCTTATAACTGCGCGAAAAGCATGTATTCTTGCTTAATACAGCGAAACAAGCTGTTTTAGACCGAAACGAGCTAAATCACAACACATCGGTTTTGCAAGTATCCACGTGATACTCGTCAAAACTTTTTCTCTTATAACTGCGCGAAAAGCATGTATTCTTGCTTAATACAACGAAACAAGCTGTTTTAGACCGAAACGAGCTAAATCACAACACATAGGTTTTACAAGTGTTCCTCTGATACGCGTCAAAACTTTTTCTGTTATAACTGCGCGAAAAGCATGTATTCTTGCTTAATACAGCGAAACAAGCTGTTTTAGACCGAAACGAGCTAAATTACAACACATCGGTTTTACAAGTGTTCCTCTGATACGCGTCAAAACTTTTTCTCTTATAACTGCACGAAAAGCATGTATTCTTGCTTAATACCGCGAAACAAGCTGTTTTAGACCGAAACGAGCTAAATCACAACACATCGGTATTACAAGTGTCTCTCTAATACGCAAAACTTTTTCTCTTATAACAGCGCGAAAAGCATGTATTCTTGCTTAATGCAACGAAACAAGCTGTTTTAGACCGAAACGAGCTAAATCTGAAGACATCGGTTTTACAAGTATCCACGTGATACTCGTCAAAACTTTTTCTTCTCTAACTGCGCGTAAAGCATGTATTCGTGCTTAATACAACGAAACAAGCTGTTTTAGACCGAAACTAGCTAAATCTGAACACATCGGTTATACAAGTGTTCCTCTGATACGCGTCAAAACTTTTTCTCTTATAACTGCGCGAAAAGCATGTATTCTTGCTTAATACAGCGAAACAAGCTGTTTTAGACCGAAACGAGCTAAATCACAACACATCGGTTTTAGAAGTGTCTCTGATACGCGTCAAAACTTTTTCTTCTATAACTGCGTGTAAAGCATGTATTCGTGCTTAATACAACGAAACAAGCTGTTTTAGACCGAAACGAGCTAAATCTGAACACATCGGTTTTACAAGTGTTCCTCTGATACACGTCAAAACTTTTTCTCTTATAACTGCGCGAAAAGCATGTATTCTTGCTTAATACAGCGAAACAAGCTGTTTTAGACCGAAACGAGCTAAATCACAACACATCGGTTTTACAAGTGTTCCTCTGATACGCGTCAAAACTTTTTCTCTTATAACTGCGCGAAAAGCATGTATTCTTGCTTAATACAGCGACACAAGCTGTTTTAGACCGAAACGAGCTAAATTACAACACATCGGTTTTACAAGTGTTCCTCTGATACGCGTCAAAACTTTTTCTCTTATAACTGCGCGAAAAGCATGTATTCTTGCTTAATACAGCGAAACAAGCTGTTTTAGACCGAAACGAGCTAAATCACAACACATCGGTTTTACAAGTTTTCCTCTGATACGCGTCAAAACTTTTTCTCTTATAACTGCGCGAAAAGCATGTATTCTTGCTTAATACAGCGAAACAAGCTGTTTTAGACCGAAACGAGCTAAATCACAACACATCGGTATTACAAGTGTTCCACGTGATACTCGTCAAAACTTTTTCTCTTATAACTGCGCGAAAAGCATGTATTCGTGCTTAATACAACGAAACAAGCTGTTTTAGACCGAAACGAGCTAAATCTGAACACATCGGTATTACAAGTATCCACGTGATACTCGTCAAAACTTTTTCTCTGATAACATCGCGAAAAGCATGTATTCTTGCTTAATACAACGAAACAAGCTGTTTTAGACCGAAACGAGCTAAATCACAACACATCGGTTTTACAAGTGTCTCTGATACGCGTCAAAACATTTTCTTCTATAACTGCGCGTAAAGCATGTATTCGTGCTTAATACAACGAAACAAGCTGTTTTAGACCGAAACTAGCTAAAACTGAACACATCGGTTATACAAGTGTTCCTCTGATACGCGTCAAAACTTTTTCTCTTATAACTGCGCGAAAAGCATGTATTCTTTCTTAATACAGCGAAACAAGCTGTTTTAGACCGAAACGAGCTAAATCACAACACATCGGTTTTATAAGTGTTCCTCTGATACGCGTCAAAACTTTTTCTCTTATAACTGCGCGAAAAGCATGTATTCTTGCTTAATACAGCGAAACAAGCTGTTTTAGACCGAAACGAGCTAAATCACAACACATCGGTTTTACAAGTGTCTCTCTAATACGCAAAACTTTTTCTCTTATAACAGCGCGAAAAGCATGTATTCTTGCTTAATACAACGAAACAAGCTGTTTTAGACCGAAACGAGCTAAACTGAACACATCGGTTTTGCAAGTATCCACGTGATACTCGTCAAAACTTTTTCTCTTATAACTGCGCGAAAAGCATGTATTCTTGCTTAATACAACGAAACAAGCTGTTTTAGACCGAAACGAGCTAAATCACAACACATCGGTTTTACAAGTGTTCCTCTGATACGCGTCAAAACTTTTTCTGTTATAACTGCGCGAAAAGCATGTATTCTTGCTTAATACAGCGAAACAAGCTGTTTTAGACCGAAACGAGCTAAATTACAACACATCGGTTTTACAAGTGTTCCTCTGATACGCGTCTAAACTTTTTCTCTTATAACTGCGCGAAAAGCATGTATTCTTGCTTAATACAGCGAAACAAGCTGTTTTAGACCGAAACGAGCTAAATCACAACACATCGGTTTTACAAGTTTTCCTCTGATACGCGTCAAAACTTTTTCTCTTATAACTGCGCGAAAAGCATGTATTCTTGCTTAATACAGCGAAACAAGCTGTTTTAGACCGAAACGAGCTAAATCACAACACATCGGTTTTATAAGTGTTCCTCTGATACGCGTCAAAACTTTTTCTCTTATAACTGCGCGAAAAGCATGTATTCTTGCTTAATACAGCGAAACAAGCTGTTTTAGACCGAAACGAGCTAAATCACAACACATCGGTTTTCCAAGTGTCTCTCTAATACGCAAAACTTTTTCTCTTATAACAGCGCGAAAAGCATGTATTCTTGCTTAATACAACGAAACAAGCTGTTTTAGACCGAAACGAGCTAAACTGAACACATCGGTTTTGCAAGTATCCACGTGATACTCGTCAAAACTTTTTCTCTTATAACTGCGCGAAAAGCATGTATTCTTGCTTAATACAACGAAACAAGCTGTTTTAGACCGAAACGAGCTAAATCACAACACATAGGTTTTACAAGTGTTCCTCTGATACGCGTCAAAACTTTTTCTGTTATAACTGCGCGAAAAGCATGTATTCTTGCTTAATACAGCGAAACAAGCTGTTTTAGACCGAAACGAGCTAAATTACAACACATCGGTTTTACAAGTGTTCCTCTGATACGCGTCAAAACTTTTTCTCTTATAACTGCACGAAAAGCATGTATTCTTGCTTAATACCGCGAAACAAGCTGTTTTAGACCGAAACGAGCTAAATCACAACACATCGGTTTTACAAGTTTTCCTCTGATACGCGTCAAAACTTTTTCTCTTATAACTGCGCGAAAAGCATGTATTCTTGCTTAATACAGCGAAACAAGCTGTTTTAGACCGAAACGAGCTAAATCACAACACATCGGTATTACAAGTGTTCCACGTGATACTCGTCAAAACTTTTTCTCTTATAACTGCGCGAAAAGCATGTATTCGTGCTTAATACAACGAAACAAGCTGTTTTAGACCGAAACGAGCTAAATCTGAACACATCGGTATTACAAGTATCCACGTGATACTCGTCAAAACTTTTTCTCTGATAACATCGCGAAAAGCATGTATTCTTGCTTAATACAACGAAACAAGCTGTTTTAGACCGAAACGAGCTAAATCACAACACATCGGTTTTACAAGTGTCTCTAATACGCGTCAAAACATTTTCTTCTATAACTGCGCGTAAAGCATGTATTCGTGCTTAATACAACGAAACAAGCTGTTTTAGACCGAAACTAGCTAAAACTGAACACATCGGTTATACAAGTGTTCCTCTGATACGCGTCAAAACTTTTTCTCTTATAACTGCGCGAAAAGCATGTATTCTTTCTTAATACAGCGAAACAAGCTGTTTTAGACCGAAACGAGCTAAATCACAACACATCGGTTTTATAAGTGTTCCTCTGATACGCGTCAAAACTTTTTCTCTTATAACTGCGCGAAAAGCATGTATTCTTGCTTAATACAGCGAAACAAGCTGTTTTAGACCGAAACGAGCTAAATCACAACACATCGGTTTTACAAGTGTCTCTCTAATACGCAAAACTTTTTCTCTTATAACAGCGCGAAAAGCATGTATTCTTGCTTAATGCAACGAAACAAGCTGTTTTAGACCGAAACGAGCTAAATCTGAAGACATCGGTTTTACAAGTATCCACGTGATACTCGTCAAAACTTTTTCTTCTCTAACTGCGCGTAAAGCATGTATTCGTGCTTAATACAACGAAACAAGCTGTTTTAGACCGAAACTAGCTAAATCTGAACACATCGGTTATACAAGTGTTCCTCTGATACGCGTCAAAACTTTTTCTCTTATAACTGCGCGAAAAGCATGTATTCTTGCTTAATACAGCGAAACAAGCTGTTTTAGACCGAAACGAGCTAAATCACAACACATCGGTTTTAGAAGTGTCTCTGATACGCATCAAAACTTTTTCTTCTATAACTGCGTGTAAAGCATGTATTCGTGCTTAATACAACGAAACAAGCTGTTTTAGACCGAAACGAGCTAAATCTGAACACATCGGTTTTACAAGTGTTCCTCTGATACGCGTCAAAACTTTTTCTCTTATAACTGCGCGAAAAGCATGTATTCTTGCTTAATACAGCGACACAAGCTGTTTTAGACCGAAACGAGCTAAATTACAACACATCGGTTTTACAAGTGTTCCTCTGATACGCGTCAAAACTTTTTCTCTTATAACTGCGCGAAAAGCATGTATTCTTGCTTAATACAGCGACACAAGCTGTTTTAGACCGAAACGAGCTAAATTACAACACATCGGTTTTACAAGTGTTCCTCTGATACGCGTCAAAACTTTTTCTCTTATAACTGCGCGAAAAGCATGTATTCTTGCTTAATACAGCGAAACAAGCTGTTTTAGACCGAAACGAGCTAAATCACAACACATCGGTTTTAGAAGTGTCTCTGATACGCGTCAAAACTTTTTCTTCTATAACTGCGTGTAAAGCATGTATTCGTGCTTAATACAACGAAACAAGCTGTTTTAGACCGAAACGAGCTAAATCTGAACACATCGGTTTTACAAGTGTTCCTCTGATACACGACAAAACTTTTTCTCTTATAACTGCGCGAAAAGCATGTATTCTTGCTTAATACAGCGAAACAAGCTGTTTTAGACCGAAACGAGCTAAATCACAACACATCGGTTTTACAAGTGTTCCTCTGATACGCGTCAAAACTTTTTCTCTTATAACTGCGCGAAAAGCATGTATTCTTGCTTAATACAGCGACACAAGCTGTTTTAGACCGAAACGAGCTAAATTACAACACATCGGTTTTACAAGTGTTCCTCTGATACGCGTCAAAACGTTTTCTCTTATAACTGCGCGAAAAGCATGTATTCTTGCTTAATACAGCGAAACAAGCTGTTTTAGACCGAAACGAGCTAAATCACAACACATCGGTTTTACAAGTTTTCCTCTGATACGCGTCAAAACTTTTTCTCTTATAACTGCGCGAAAAGCATGTATTCTTGCTTAATACAGCGAAACAAGCTGTTTTAGACCGAAACGAGCTAAATCACAACACATCGGTATTACAAGTGTTCCACGTGATACTCGTCAAAACTTTTTCTCTTATAACTGCGCGAAAAGCATGTATTCGTGCTTAATACAACGAAACAAGCTGTTTTAGACCGAAACGAGCTAAATCTGAACACATCGGTATTACAAGTATCCACGTGATACTCGTCAAAACTTTTTCTCTGATAACATCGCGAAAAGCATGTATTCTTGCTTAATACAACGAAACAAGCTGTTTTAGACCGAAACGAGCTAAATCACAACACATCGGTTTTACAAGTGTCTCTGATACGCGTCAAAACATTTTCTTCTATAACTGCGCGTAAAGCATGTATTCGTGCTTAATACAACGAAACAAGCTGTTTTAGACCGAAACTAGCTAAAACTGAACACATCGGTTATACAAGTGTTCCTCTGATACGCGTCAAAACTTTTTCTCTTATAACTGCGCGAAAAGCATGTATTCTTTCTTAATACAGCGAAACAAGCTGTTTTAGACCGAAACGAGCTAAATCACAACACATCGGTTTTATAAGTGTTCCTCTGATACGCGTCAAAACTTTTTCTCTTATAACTGCGCGAAAAGCATGTATTCTTGCTTAATACAGCGAAACAAGCTGTTTTAGACCGAAACGAGCTAAATCACAACACATCGGTTTTACAAGTGTCTCTCTAATACGCAAAACTTTTTCTCTTATAACAGCGCGAAAAGCATGTATTCTTGCTTAATACAACGAAACAAGCTGTTTTAGACCGAAACGAGCTAAACTGAACACATCGGTTTTGCAAGTATCCACGTGATACTCGTCAAAACTTTTTCTCTTATAACTGCGCGAAAAGCATGTATTCTTGCTTAATACAACGAAACAAGCTGTTTTAGACCGAAACGAGCTAAATCACAACACATCGGTTTTACAAGTGTTCCTCTGATACGCGTCAAAACTTTTTCTGTTATAACTGCGCGAAAAGCATGTATTCTTGCTTAATACAGCGAAACAAGCTGTTTTAGACCGAAACGAGCTAAATTACAACACATCGGTTTTACAAGTGTTCCTCTGATACGCGTCTAAACTTTTTCTCTTATAACTGCGCGAAAAGCATGTATTCTTGCTTAATACAGCGAAACAAGCTGTTTTAGACCGAAACGAGCTAAATCACAACACATCGGTTTTACAAGTTTTCCTCTGATACGCGTCAAAACTTTTTCTCTTATAACTGCGCGAAAAGCATGTATTCTTGCTTAATACAGCGAAACAAGCTGTTTTAGACCGAAACGAGCTAAATCACAACACATCGGTTTTATAAGTGTTCCTCTGATACGCGTCAAAACTTTTTCTCTTATAACTGCGCGAAAAGCATGTATTCTTGCTTAATACAGCGAAACAAGCTGTTTTAGACCGAAACGAGCTAAATCACAACACATCGGTTTTCCAAGTGTCTCTCTAATACGCAAAACTTTTTCTCTTATAACAGCGCGAAAAGCATGTATTCTTGCTTAATACAACGAAACAAGCTGTTTTAGACCGAAACGAGCTAAACTGAACACATCGGTTTTGCAAGTATCCACGTGATACTCGTCAAAACTTTTTCTCTTATAACTGCGCGAAAAGCATGTATTCTTGCTTAATACAACGAAACAAGCTGTTTTAGACCGAAACGAGCTAAATCACAACACATAGGTTTTACAAGTGTTCCTCTGATACGCGTCAAAACTTTTTCTGTTATAACTGCGCGAAAAGCATGTATTCTTGCTTAATACAGCGAAACAAGCTGTTTTAGACCGAAACGAGCTAAATTACAACACATCGGTTTTACAAGTGTTCCTCTGATACGCGTCAAAACTTTTTCTCTTATAACTGCACGAAAAGCATGTATTCTTGCTTAATACCGCGAAACAAGCTGTTTTAGACCGAAACGAGCTAAATCACAACACATCGGTTTTACAAGTTTTCCTCTGATACGCGTCAAAACTTTTTCTCTTATAACTGCGCGAAAAGCATGTATTCTTGCTTAATACAGCGAAACAAGCTGTTTTAGACCGAAACGAGCTAAATCACAACACATCGGTATTACAAGTGTTCCACGTGATACTCGTCAAAACTTTTTCTCTTATAACTGCGCGAAAAGCATGTATTCGTGCTTAATACAACGAAACAAGCTGTTTTAGACCGAAACGAGCTAAATCTGAACACATCGGTATTACAAGTATCCACGTGATACTCGTCAAAACTTTTTCTCTGATAACATCGCGAAAAGCATGTATTCTTGCTTAATACAACGAAACAAGCTGTTTTAGACCGAAACGAGCTAAATCACAACACATCGGTTTTACAAGTGTCTCTAATACGCGTCAAAACATTTTCTTCTATAACTGCGCGTAAAGCATGTATTCGTGCTTAATACAACGAAACAAGCTGTTTTAGACCGAAACTAGCTAAAACTGAACACATCGGTTATACAAGTGTTCCTCTGATACGCGTCAAAACTTTTTCTCTTATAACTGCGCGAAAAGCATGTATTCTTTCTTAATACAGCGAAACAAGCTGTTTTAGACCGAAACGAGCTAAATCACAACACATCGGTTTTATAAGTGTTCCTCTGATACGCGTCAAAACTTTTTCTCTTTTAACTGCGCGAAAAGCATGTATTCTTGCTTAATACAGCGAAACAAGCTGTTTTAGACCGAAACGAGCTAAATCACAACACATCGGTTTTACAAGTGTCTCTCTAATACGCAAAACTTTTTCTCTTATAACAGCGCGAAAAGCATGTATTCTTGCTTAATGCAACGAAACAAGCTGTTTTAGACCGAAACGAGCTAAATCTGAAGACATCGGTTTTACAAGTATCCACGTGATACTCGTCAAAACTTTTTCTTCTCTAACTGCGCGTAAAGCATGTATTCGTGCTTAATACAACGAAACAAGCTGTTTTAGACCGAAACTAGCTAAATCTGAACACATCGGTTATACAAGTGTTCCTCTGATACGCGTCAAAACTTTTTCTCTTATAACTGCGCGAAAAGCATGTATTCTTGCTTAATACAGCGAAACAAGCTGTTTTAGACCGAAACGAGCTAAATCACAACACATCGGTTTTAGAAGTGTCTCTGATACGCATCAAAACTTTTTCTTCTATAACTGCGTGTAAAGCATGTATTCGTGCTTAATACAACGAAACAAGCTGTTTTAGACCGAAACGAGCTAAATCTGAACACATCGGTTTTACAAGTGTTCCTCTGATACACGTCAAAACTTTTTCTCTTATAACTGCGCGAAAAGCATGTATTCTTGCTTAATACAGCGAAACAAGCTGTTTTAGACCGAAACGAGCTAAATCACAACACATCGGTTTTACAAGTGTTCCTCTGATACGCGTCAAAACTTTTTCTCTTATAACTGCGCGAAAAGCATGTATTCTTGCTTAATACAGCGACACAAGCTGTTTTAGACCGAAACGAGCTAAATTACAACACATCGGTTTTACAAGTGTTCCTCTGATACGCGTCAAAACTTTTTCTCTTATAACTGCGCGAAAAGCATGTATTCTTGCTTAATACAGCGAAACAAGCTGTTTTAGACCGAAACGAGCTAAATCACAACACATCGGTTTTACAAGTTTTCCTCTGATACGCGTCAAAACTTTTTCTCTTATAACTGCGCGAAAAGCATGTATTCTTGCTTAATACAGCGAAACAAGCTGTTTTAGACCGAAACGAGCTAAATCACAACACATCGGTATTACAAGTGTTCCACGTGATACTCGTCAAAACTTTTTCTCTTATAACTGCGCGAAAAGCATGTATTCGTGCTTAATACAACGAAACAAGCTGTTTTAGACCGAAACGAGCTAAATCTGAACACATCGGTATTACAAGTATCCACGTGATACTCGTCAAAACTTTTTCTCTGATAACATCGCGAAAAGCATGTATTCTTGCTTAATACAACGAAACAAGCTGTTTTAGACCGAAACGAGCTAAATCACAACACATCGGTTTTACAAGTGTCTCTGATACGCGTCAAAACATTTTCTTCTATAACTGCGCGTAAAGCATGTATTCGTGCTTAATACAACGAAACAAGCTGTTTTAGACCGAAACTAGCTAAAACTGAACACATCGGTTATACAAGTGTTCCTCTGATACGCGTCAAAACTTTTTCTCTTATAACTGCGCGAAAAGCATGTATTCTTTCTTAATACAGCGAAACAAGCTGTTTTAGACCGAAACGAGCTAAATCACAACACATCGGTTTTATAAGTGTTCCTCTGATACGCGTCAAAACTTTTTCTCTTATAACTGCGCGAAAAGCATGTATTCTTGCTTAATACAGCGAAACAAGCTGTTTTAGACCGAAACGAGCTAAATCACAACACATCGGTTTTACAAGTGTCTCTCTAATACGCAAAACTTTTTCTCTTATAACAGCGCGAAAAGCATGTATTCTTGCTTAATACAACGAAACAAGCTGTTTTAGACCGAAACGAGCTAAACTGAACACATCGGTTTTGCAAGTATCCACGTGATACTCGTCAAAACTTTTTCTCTTATAACTGCGCGAAAAGCATGTATTCTTGCTTAATACAACGAAACAAGCTGTTTTAGACCGAAACGAGCTAAATCACAACACATCGGTTTTACAAGTGTTCCTCTGATACGCGTCAAAACTTTTTCTGTTATAACTGCGCGAAAAGCATGTATTCTTGCTTAATACAGCGAAACAAGCTGTTTTAGACCGAAACGAGCTAAATTACAACACATCGGTTTTACAAGTGTTCCTCTGATACGCGTCTAAACTTTTTCTCTTATAACTGCGCGAAAAGCATGTATTCTTGCTTAATACAGCGAAACAAGCTGTTTTAGACCGAAACGAGCTAAATCACAACACATCGGTATTACAAGTGTTCCACGTGATACTCGTCAAAACTTTTTCTCTTATAACTGCGCGAAAAGCATGTATTCGTGCTTAATACAACGAAACAAGTTGTTTTAGACCGAAACGAGCTAAATCTGAACACATCGGTATTACAAGTATCCACGTGATACTCGTCAAAACTTTTTCTCTGATAACATCGCGAAAAGCATGTATTCTTGCTTAATACAACGAAACAAGCTGTTTTAGACCGAAACGAGCTAAATCACAACACATCGGTTTTACAAGTGTCTCTGATACGCGTCAAAACATTTTCTTCTATAACTGCGCGTAAAGCATGTATTCGTGCTTAATACAACGAAACAAGCTGTTTTAGACCGAAACTAGCTAAAACTGAACACATCGGTTATACAAGTGTTCCTCTGATACGCGTCAAAACTTTTTCTCTTATAACTGCGCGAAAAGCATGTATTCTTTCTTAATACAGCGAAACAAGCTGTTTTAGACCGAAACGAGCTAAATCACAACACATCGGTTTTATAAGTGTTCCTCTGATACGCGTCAAAACTTTTTCTCTTATAACTGCGCGAAAAGCATGTATTCTTGCTTAATACAGCGAAACAAGCTGTTTTAGACCGAAACGAGCTAAATCACAACACATCGGTTTTACAAGTGTCTCTCTAATACGCAAAACTTTTTCTCTTATAACAGCGCGAAAAGCATGTATTCTTGCTTAATGCAACGAAACAAGCTGTTTTAGACCGAAACGAGCTAAACTGAACACATCGGTTTTGCAAGTATCCACGTGATACTCGTCAAAACTTTTTCTCTTATAACTGCGCGAAAAGCATGTATTCTTGCTTAATACAACGAAACAAGCTGTTTTAGACCGAAACGAGCTAAATCACAACACATCGGTTTTACAAGTGTCTCTCTGATACGCGTCAAATCTTTTTCTCTTACAACTGCGCGAAAAGCATGTTTTCTTGCTTAATACAGCGAAACAAGCTGTTTTAGACCGAAACGAGCTAAATCACAACACATCGGTATTACAAGTGTTCCACGTGATACTCGTCAAAAATTTTTCTCTTATAACTGCGCGAAAAGCATGTATTCGTGCTTAATACAACGAAACAAGCTGTTTTAGACCGAAACGAGCTAAATCTGAGCACATCGGTTTTACAAGTATCCACGTGATACTCGTCAAAACTTTTTCTCTTATAACTGCGCGAAAAGCATGTATTCGTGCTTAATACAACGAAACAAGCTGTTTTAGACCGAAACGAGCTAAATCTGAAGACATCGGTTTTACAAGTATCCACGTGATACTCGTCAAAACTTTTTCTCTTATAACTGCGCGAAAAGCATGTATTCTTGCTTAATACAACGAAACAAGCTGTTTTAGACCGAAACGAGCTAAATCACAACACATCGGTTTTAGAAGTGTCTCTGATACGCGTCAAAACTTTTTCTTCTATAACTGCGCGTAAAGCATGTATTCATGCTTAATACAACGAAACAAGCTGTTTTAGACCGAAACGAGCTAAATCTGAACACATCGGTTTTACAAGTGTTCCTCTGATACGCGTCAAAAGTTTTTCTCTTATAACTGCGCGAACGGCATGTATTCTTGCTTAATACAGCGAAACAAGCTGTTTTAGACCGAAACGAGCTAAATCACAACACATCGGTTTTACAAGTGTTCCTCTGATACGCGTCAAAACTTTTTCTCTTATAACTGCGCGAAAAGCATGTATTCTTGCTTAATACAGCGAAACAAGCTGTTTTAGACCGAAACGAGCTAAATCGCAACACATCGGTTTTACAAGTGTTCCTCTGATACGCGTCAAATCTTTTTCTCTTATAACTGCGCGAAAAGCATGTATTCTTGCTTAATACAGCGAAACAAGCTGTTTTAGACCGAAACGAGCTAAATCTGAGCACATCGGTTTTACAAGTATCCACGTGATACTCGTCAAAACTTTTTCTCTTATAACTGCGCGAAAAGCATGTATTCGTGCTTAATACAACGAAACAAGCTGTTTTAGACCGAAACGAGCTAAATCTGAGCACATCGGTTTTACAAGTATCCACGTGATACTCGTCAAAACTTTTTCTCTTATAACTGCGCGAAAAGCATGTATTCGTGCTTAATACAACGAAACAAGCTGTTTTAGACCGAAACGAGCTAAATCTGAAGACATCGGTTTTACAAGTATCCACGTGATACTCGTCAAAACTTTTTCTCTTATAACTGCGCGAAAAGCATGTATTCTTGCTTAATACAACGAAACAAGCTGTTTTAGACCGAAACGAGGTAAATCTGAACACATCGGTTTTACAAGTGTTCCTCTGATACGCGTCAAAACTTTTTCTCTTATAACTGCGCGAACGGCATGTATTCTTGCTTAATACAGCGAAACAAGCTGTTTTAGACCGAAACGAGCTAAATCACAACACATCGGTTTTACAAGTGTTCCTCTGATACGCGTCAAAACTTTTTCTCTTATAACTGCGCGAAAAGCATGTATTCTTGCTTAATACAGCGAAACAAGCTGTTTTAGACCGAAACGAGCTAAATCGCAACACATCGGTTTACAAGTGTTCCTCTGATACGCGTCAAAACTTTTTCTCTTATAACTGCGCGAAAAGCATGTATTCTTGCTTAATACAGCGAAACAAGCTGTTTTAGACCGAAACGAGCTAAATCACAACACATCGGTATTACAAGTGTTCCACATGATACTCGTCAAAACTTTTTCTCTTATAACTGCGCGAAAAGCATGTATTCGTGCTTAATACAACGAAACAAGCTGTTTTAGACCGAAACGAGCTAAATCTGAACACATCGGTATTACAAGTATCCACGTGATACTCGTCAAAACTTTTTCTCTTATAACATCGCGAAAAGCATGTATTCTTGCTTAATACAACGAAACAAGCTGTTTTAGACCGAAACGAGCTAAATCACAACACATCGGTTTTACAAGTGTTCCTCTGATACGCGTCAAAACTTTTTCTTCTATAACTGCGTGTAAAGCATGTATTCGTGCTTAATACAACGAAACAAGCTGTTTTAGACCGAAACGAGCTAAATCTGAACACATCGGTTTTACAAGTGTTCCTCTGATACACGTCAAAACTTTTTCTCTTATAACTGCGCGAAAAGCATGTATTCTTGCTTAATACAGCGAAACAAGCTGTTTTAGACCGAAACGAGCTAAATCACAACACATCGGTTTTACAAGTGTTCCTCTGATACGCGTCAAAACTTTTTCTCTTATAACTGCGCGAAAAGCATGTATTCTTGCTTAATACAGCGAAACAAGCTGTTTTAGACCGAAACGAGCTAAATTACAACACATCGGTTTTACAAGTGTTCCTCTGATACGCGTCAAAACTTTTTCTCTTATAACTGCGCGAAAAGCATGTATTCTTGCTTAATACAGCGAAACAAGCTGTTTTAGACCGAAACGAGCTAAATCACAACACATCGGTTTTACAAGTTTTCCTCTGATACGCGTCAAAACTTTTTCTCTTATAACTGCGCGAAAAGCATGTATTCTTGCTTAATACAGCGAAACAAGCTGTTTTAGACCGAAACGAGCTAAATCACAACACATCGGTATTACAAGTGTTCCACGTGATACTCGTCAAAACTTTTTCTCTTATAACTGCGCGAAAAGCATGTATTCGTGCTTAATACAACGAAACAAGCTGTTTTAGACCGAAACGAGCTAAATCTGAACACATCGGTATTACAAGTATCCACGTGATACTCGTCAAAACTTTTTCTCTGATAACATCGCGAAAAGCATGTATTCTTGCTTAATACAACGAAACAAGCTGTTTTAGACCGAAACGAGCTAAATCACAACACATCGGTTTTACAAGTGTCTCTGATACGCGTCAAAACATTTTCTTCTATAACTGCGCGTAAAGCATGTATTCGTGCTTAATACAACGAAACAAGCTGTTTTAGACCGAAACTAGCTAAAACTGAACACATCGGTTATACAAGTGTTCCTCTGATACGCGTCAAAACTTTTTCTCTTATAACTGCGCGAAAAGCATGTATTCTTTCTTAATACAGCGAAACAAGCTGTTTTAGACCGAAACGAGCTAAATCACAACACATCGGTTTTATAAGTGTTCCTCTGATACGCGTAAAAACTTTTTCTCTTATAACTGCGCGAAAAGCATGTATTCTTGCTTAATACAGCGAAACAAGCTGTTTTAGACCGAAACGAGCTAAATCACAACACATCGGTTTTACAAGTGTCTCTCTAATACGCAAAACTTTTTCTCTTATAACAGCGCGAAAAGCATGTATTCTTGCTTAATACAACGAAACAAGCTGTTTTAGACCGAAACGAGCTAAACTGAACACATCGGTTTTGCAAGTATCCACGTGATACTCGACAAAACTTTTTCTCTTATAACTGCGCGAAAAGCATGTATTCTTGCTTAATACAACGAAACAAGCTGTTTTAGACCGAAACGAGCTAAATCACAACACATCGGTTTTACAAGTGTCTCTCTGATACGCGTCAAATCTTTTTCTCTTACAACTGCGCGAAAAGCATGTTTTCTTGCTTAATACAGCGAAACAAGCTGTTTTAGACCGAAACGAGCTAAATCACAACACATCGGTATTACAAGTGTTCCACGTGATACTCGTCAAAAATTTTTCTCTTATAACTGCGCGAAAAGCATGTATTCGTGCTTAATACAACGAAACAAGCTGTTTTAGACCGAAACGAGCTAAATCTGAGCACATCGGTTTTACAAGTATCCACGTGATACTCGTCAAAACTTTTTCTCTTATAACTGCGCGAAAAGCATGTATTCGTGCTTAATACAACGAAACAAGCTGTTTTAGACCGAAACGAGCTAAATCTGAAGACATCGGTTTTACAAGTATCCACGTGATACTCGTCAAAACTTTTTCTCTTATAACTGCGCGAAAAGCATGTATTCTTGCTTAATACAACGAAACAAGCTGTTTTAGACCGAAACGAGCTAAATCACAACACATCGGTTTTAGAAGTGTCTCTGATACGCGTCAAAACTTTTTCTTCTATAACTGCGCGTAAAGCATGTATTCATGCTTAATACAACGAAACAAGCTGTTTTAGACCGAAACGAGCTAAATCTGAACACATCGGTTTTACAAGTGTTCCTCTGATACGCGTCAAAACTTTTTCTCTTATAACTGCGCGAACGGCATGTATTCTTGCTTAATACAGCGAAACAAGCTGTTTTAGACCGAAACGAGCTAAATCACAACACATCGGTTTTACAAGTGTTCCTCTGATACGCGTCAAAACTTTTTCTCTTATAACTGCGCGAAAAGCATGTATTCTTGCTTAATACAGCGAAACAAGCTGTTTTAGACCGAAACGAGCTAAATCGCAACACATCGGTTTTACAAGTGTTCCTCTGATACGCGTCAAAACTTTTTCTCTTATAACTGCGCGAAAAGCATGTATTCGTGCTTAATACAGCGAAACAAGCTGTTTTAGACCTAAATGAGCTAAATCACAACACATCGGTTTTACAAGTGTTCCTCTGATACGCGTCAAAACTTTTTCTCTTATAACTGCGCGAAAAGCATGTATTCTTGCTTAATACAGCGAAACAAGCTGTTTTAGACCGAAACGAGCTAAATCACAACACATCGGTATTACAAGTGTTCCACATGATAATCGTCAAAACTTTTTCTCTTATAACTGCGCGAAAAGCATGTATTCGTGCTTAATACAACGAAACAAGCTGTTTTAGACCGAAACGAGCTAAATCTGAACACATCGGTATTACAAGTATCCACGTGATACTCGTCAAAACTTTTTCTCTGATAACATCGCGAAAAGCATGTATTCTTGCTTAATACAACGAAACAAGCTGTTTTAGACCGAAACGAGCTAAATCACAACACATCGGTTTTACAAGTGTCTCTGATACGCGTCAAAACATTTTCTTCTATAACTGCGCGTAAAGCATGTATTCGTGCTTAATACAACGAAACAAGCTGTTTTAGACCGAAACTAGCTAAAACTGAACACATCGGTTATACAAGTGTTCCTCTGATACGCGTCAAAACTTTTTCTCTTATAACTGCGCGAAAAGCATGTATTCTTTCTTAATACAGCGAAACAAGCTGTTTTAGACCGAAACGAGCTAAATCACAACACATCGGTTTTATAAGTGTTCCTCTGATACGCGTAAAAACTTTTTCTCTTATAACTGCGCGAAAAGCATGTATTCTTGCTTAATACAGCGAAACAAGCTGTTTTAGACCGAAACGAGCTAAATCACAACACATCGGTTTTACAAGTGTCTCTCTAATACGCAAAACTTTTTCTCTTATAACAGCGCGAAAAGCATGTATTCTTGCTTAATACAACGAAACAAGCTGTTTTAGACCGAAACGAGCTAAACTGAACACATCGGTTTTGCAAGTATCCACGTGATACTCGTCAAAACTTTTTCTCTTATAACTGCGCGAAAAGCATGTATTCTTGCTTAATACAACGAAACAAGCTGTTTTAGACCGAAACGAGCTAAATCACAACACATCGGTTTTACAAGTGTCTCTCTGATACGCGTCAAATCTTTTTCTCTTACAACTGCGCGAAAAGCATGTTTTCTTGCTTAATACAGCGAAACAAGCTGTTTTAGACCGAAACGAGCTAAATCACAACACATCGGTATTACAAGTGTTCCACGTGATACTCGTCAAAAATTTTTCTCTTATAACTGCGCGAAAAGCATGTATTCGTGCTTAATACAACGAAACAAGCTGTTTTAGACCGAAACGAGCTAAATCTGAGCACATCGGTTTTACAAGTATCCACGTGATACTCGTCAAAACTTTTTCTCTTATAACTGCGCGAAAAGCATGTATTCGTGCTTAATACAACGAAACAAGCTGTTTTAGACCGAAACGAGCTAAATCTGAAGACATCGGTTTTACAAGTATCCACGTGATACTCGTCAAAACTTTTTCTCTTATAACTGCGCGAAAAGCATGTATTCTTGCTTAATACAACGAAACAAGCTGTTTTAGACCGAAACGAGCTAAATCACAACACATCGGTTTTAGAAGTGTCTCTGATACGCGTCAAAACTTTTTCTTCTATAACTGCGCGTAAAGCATGTATTCATGCTTAATACAACGAAACAAGCTGTTTTAGACCGAAACGAGCTAAATCTGAACACATCGGTTTTACAAGTGTTCCTCTGATACGCGTCAAAACTTTTTCTCTTATAACTGCGCGAACGGCATGTATTCTTGCTTAATACAGCGAAACAAGCTGTTTTAGACCGAAACGAGCTAAATCACAACACATCGGTTTTACAAGTGTTCCTCTGATACGCGTCAAAACTTTTTCTCTTATAACTGCGCGAAAAGCATGTATTCTTGCTTAATACAGCGAAACAAGCTGTTTTAGACCGAAACGAGCTAAATCGCAACACATCGGTTTTACAAGTGTTCCTCTGATACGCGTCAAAACTTTTTCTCTTATAACTGCGCGAAAAGCATGTATTCGTGCTTAATACAGCGAAACAAGCTGTTTTAGACCTAAATGAGCTAAATCACAACACATCGGTTTTACAAGTGTTCCTCTGATACGCGTCAAAACTTTTTCTCTTATAACTGCGCGAAAAGCATGTATTCTTGCTTAATACAGCGAAACAAGCTGTTTTAGACCGAAACGAGCTAAATCACAACACATCGGTATTACAAGTGTTCCACATGATAATCGTCAAAACTTTTTCTCTTATAACTGCGCGAAAAGCATGTATTCGTGCTTAATACAACGAAACAAGCTGTTTTAGACCGAAACGAGCTAAATCTGAACACATCGGTATTACAAGTATCCACGTGATACTCGTCAAAACTTTTTCTCTTATAACATCGCGAAAAGCATGTATTCTTGCTTAATACAACGAAACAAGCTGTTTTAGACCGAAACGAGCTAAATCACAACACATCGGTTTTACAAGTGTCTCTGATACGCGTCAAAACTTTTTCTTCTATAACTGCGCGTAAAGCATGTATTCGTGCTTAATACAACGAAACAAGCTGTTTTAGACCGAAACTAGCTAAATCTGAACACATCGGTTATACAAGTGTTCCTCTGATACGCGTCAAAACTTTTTCTCTTATAACTGCGCGAAAAGCATGTATTCTTGCTTAATACAGCGAAACAAGCTGTTTTAGACCGAAACGAGCTAAATCACAACACATCGGTTTTACAAGTGTTCCTCTGATACGCGTCAAAACTTTTTCTCTTATAACTGCGCGAAAAGCATGTATTCTTGCTTAATACAGCGAAACAAGCTGTTTTAGACCAAAACGAGCTAAATCACAACACATCGGTATTACAAGTGTTCCACGTGATACTCGTCAAAAATTTTTCTCTTATAACTGCGCGAAAAGCATGTATTCGTGCTTAATACAACGAAACAAGCTGTTTTAGACCGAAACGAGTTAAATCTGAACACATCGGTTTTACAAGTATCCACGTGATACTCGTCAAAACTTTTTCTCTTATAACTGCGCGAAAAGCATGTATTCGTGCTTAATACAACGAAACAAGCTGTTTTAGATCGAAACGAGCTAAATCTGAACACATCGGTTTTACAAGTGTCCATGTGATACGCGTCAAAACTTTTTCTCTTATAACTGCGCGTAAAGCATGTGTTCGTGCTTAATACAACGAAACAAGCTGTTTTAGTCCGAAAAGAGTTAAATCTGAACACAGCGGTTTTACAAGTGTTCCTCTGATACGCGTCAAAACTTTTTCTCTTATAACTGCGCGAAAAGCATGTATTCTTGCTTAATACAACGAAACAAGCTGTTTTAGACCGAAACGAGCCAAATCACAACACATCGGTATTACAAGTGTTCCACGTGATACTCGTCAAAACTTTTTCTTATATAACTGCGCGAAAAGCATGTATTCGTGCTTAATACAACGAAATAAGCTATTTTAGACCGAAACGAGCTAAATCTGAACACATCGGTTTTACAAGTGTCCCTGTGACACGCGTCAAAACTTTTTCTCTTATAACTGCGCGAAAAGCATGTATTCTTGCTTAATACAGCGAAACAAGCTGTTTTAGACCGAAATGAGCTAAATCACAACACATCGGTACTACAAGTGTTCCACGTGATACTCGTCAAAACGTTTTCTCTTATAACTGCGCGAAAAGCATGTATTCGTGCTTACTACAACGAAACAAGGTGTTTTAGACTTAAACGAGCTAAAGCTGAACACATCGGTTTTACAAGTATGCACGTGATACTCGTCAAAACTTTTTCTCTTATAACTGCACGAAAAGCATGTATTCTTGCTTAATACAACGAAACAAGCTGTTTTAGACCGAAACGAGCTAAATCACAACACAAAGGTTTTACAAGTGTTCCTCTGATACGCGTCAAAACTTTTTCTCTTATAACTGCGCGAAAAGCATGTATTCTTGCTTAATACAACGAAACAAGCTGTTTTAGACCGAAATGAGCTAAATCACAACACATCGGTTTTACAAGTGTCTCTCTGATACGCGTCAAAACTTTTTCTCTTATAACTGCGCGAAAAGCATGTATTCTTGCTTAATACAACGAAACAAGCTGTTTTAGACCGAAACGAGCTAAATCACAACACAAAGGTTTTACAAGTGTTCCTCTGATACGCGTCAAAACTTTTTCTCTTATAACTGCGCGAAAAGCATGTATTCTTGCTTAATACAACGAAACAAGCTGTTTTAGACCGAAATGAGCTAAATCACAACACATCGGTTTTACAAGTGTTCCTCTGATAGGCGTCAAAACTTTTTCTCTTATAACTGCGCGAAAAGCATGTATTCTTGCTTAATACAGCGAAACAAGCTGTTTTAAACCGAAACGAGCTAAATCACAACACATCGGTATTACAAGTGTTCCACGTGATACTCGTCAAAACTTTTTCTCTTATAACTGCGCGAAAAGCATGTATTCTTGCTTAATACAGCGAAACAAGCTGTTTTAGACCGAAACGAGCTAAATCACAACACATCGGTTTTATAAGTGTTCCTCTGATACGCGTCAAAACTTTTTCTCTTATAACTGCGCGAAAAGCATGTATTCTTGCTTAATACAGCGAAACAAGCTGTTTTAGACCGAAACGAGCTAAATCACAACACATCGGTTTTACAAGTGTCTCTCTAATACGCAAAACTTTTTCTCTTATAACAGCGCGAAAAGCATGTATTCTTGCTTAATACAACGAAACAAGCTGTTTTAGACCGAAACGAGCTAAACTGAACACATCGGTTTTGCAAGTATCCACGTGATACTCGTCAAAACTTTTTCTCTTATAACTGCGCGAAAAGCATGTATTCTTGCTTAATACAACGAAACAAGCTGTTTTAGACCGAAACGAGCTAAATCACAACACATCGGTTTTACAAGTGTCTCTCTGATACGCGTCAAATCTTTTTCTCTTACAACTGCGCGAAAAGCATGTTTTCTTGCTTAATACAGCGAAACAAGCTGTTTTAGACCGAAACGAGCTAAATCACAACACATCGGTATTACAAGTGTTCCACGTGATACTCGTCAAAAATTTTTCTCTTATAACTGCGCGAAAAGCATGTATTCGTGCTTAATACAACGAAACAAGCTGTTTTAGACCGAAACGAGCTAAATCTGAGCACATCGGTTTTACAAGTATCCACGTGATACTCGTCAAAACTTTTTCTCTTATAACTGCGCGAAAAGCATGTATTCGTGCTTAATACAACGAAACAAGCTGTTTTAGACCGAAACGAGCTAAATCTGAAGACATCGGTTTTACAAGTATCCACGTGATACTCGTCAAAACTTTTTCTCTTATAACTGCGCGAAAAGCATGTATTCTTGCCTAATACAACGAAACAAGCTGTTTTAGACCGAAACGAGCTAAATCACAACACAAAGGTTTTACAAGTGTTCCTCTGATACGCGTCAAAACTTTTTCTCTTATAACTGCGCGAAAAGCATGTATTCTTGCTTAATACAACGAAACAAGCTGTTTTAGACCGAAATGAGCTAAATCACAACACATCGGTTTTAAGAGTGTCTCTCTGATACGCGTCAAAACTTTTTCTCTTATAACTGCGCGAAAAGCATGTATTCTTGCTTAATACAACGAAACAAGCTGTTTTAGACCGAAACGAGCTAAATCACAACACAAAGGTTTTACAAGTGTTCCTCTGATACGCGTCAAAACTTTTTCTCTTATAACTGCGCGAAAAGCATGTATTCTTGCTTAATACAACGAAACAAGCTGTTTTAGACCGAAATGAGCTAAATCACAACACATCGGTTTTACAAGTGTTCCTCTGATACGCGTCAAAACTTTTTCTCTTATAACTGCGCGAAAAGCATGTATTCTTGCTTAATACAGCGAAACAAGCTGTTTTAAACCGAAACGAGCTAAATCACAACACATCGGTATTACAAGTGTTCCACGTGATACTCGTCAAAACTTTTTCTCTTATAACTGCGCGAAAAGCATGTATTCTTGCTTAATACAGCGAAACAAGCTGTTTTAAACCGAAACGAGCTAAATCACAACACATCGGTTTTACAAGTTTTCCTCTGATACGCGTCAAAACTTTTTCTCTTATAACTGCGCGAAAAGCATGTATTCTTGCTTAATACAGCGAAACAAGCTGTTTTAGACCGAAACGAGCTAAATCTGAACACATCGGTATTACAAGTATCCACGTGATACTCGTCAAAACTTTTTCTCTAACATCGCGAAAAGCATGTATTCTTGCTTAATACAACGAAACAAGCTGTTTTAGACCGAAACGAGCTAAATCACAACACATCGGTTTTACAAGTGTCTCTGATACGCGTCAAAACATTTTCTTCTATAACTGCGCGTAAAGCATGTATTCGTGCTTAATACAACGAAACAAGCTGTTTTAGACCGAAACTAGCTAAAACTGAACACATCGGTTATACAAGTGTTCCTCTGATACGCGTCAAAACTTTTTCTCTTATAACTGCGCGAAAAGCATGTATTCTTTCTTAATACAGCGAAACAAGCTGTTTTAGACCGAAACGAGCTAAATCACAACACATCGGTTTTATAAGTGTTCCTCTGATACGCGTCAAAACTTTTTCTCTTATAACTGCGCGAAAAGCATGTATTCTTGCTTAATACAGCGAAACAAGCTGTTTTAGACCGAAACGAGCTAAATCACAAAACATCGGTTTTACAAGTGTCTCTCTAATACGCAAAACTTTTTCTCTTATAACAGCGCGAAAAGCATGTATTCTTGCTTAATACAACGAAACAAGCTGTTTTAGACCGAAACGAGCTAAACTGAACACATCGGTTTTGCAAGTATCCACGTGATACTCGTCAAAACTTTTTCTCTTATAACTGCGCGAAAAGCATGTATTCTTGCTTAATACAACGAAACAAGCTGTTTTAGACCGAAACGAGCTAAATCACAACACATCGGTTTTATAAGTGTTCCTCTGATACGCGTCAAAACTTTTTCTCTTATAACTGCGCGAAAAGCATGTATTCGTGCTTAATACAACGAAACAAGCTGTTTTAGATCGAAACGAGCCAAATCTGAACACATCGGTATTACAAGTGTTCCACGTGATACTCGTCAAAACTTTTTCTTTTATAACTGCGCGAAAAGCATGTATTCGTGCTTAATACAACGAAATAAGCTATTTTAGACCGAAACGAGCTAAATCTGAACACATCGGTTTTACAAGTGTCCCTGTGACACGCGTCAAAACTTTTTCTCTTATAACTGCGCGAAAAGCATGTATTCTTGCTTAATACAGCGAAACAAGCTGTTTTAGACCGAAATGAGCTAAATCACAACACATTGGTTTTACAAGTGTTCCTCTGATACGCGTCAAAACTTTTTCTCTTATAACTGCGCGAAAAGCATGTATTCTTGCTTAATACAGCGAAACAAGCTGTTTTAGACCGAAACGAGCTAAATCACAACACATCGGTACTACAAGTTTTCCTCTGATACGCGTCAAAACTTTTTCTCTTATAACTGCGCGAAAAGCATGTATTCTTGCTTAATACAGCGAAACAAGCTGTTTTAGACCGAAACGAGCTAAATCACAACACATCGGTATTACAAGTGTTCCACGTGATACTCGTCAAAACTTTTTCTCTTATAACTGCGCGAAAAGCATGTATTCGTGCTTAATACAACGAAACAAGCTGTTTTAGACCGAAACGAGCTAAATCTGAACACATCGGTATTACAAGTATCCACGTGATACTCGTCAAAACTTTTTCTCTGATAACATCGCGAAAAGCATGTATTCTTGCTTAATACAACGAAACAAGCTGTTTTAGACCGAAACGAGCTAAATCACAACACATCGGTTTTACAAGTGTCTCTGATACGCGTCAAAACATTTTCTTCTATAACTGCGCGTAAAGCATGTATTCGTGCTTAATACAACGAAACAAGCTGTTTTAGACCGAAACTAGCTAAAACTGAACACATCGGTTATACAAGTGTTCCTCTGATACGCGTCAAAACTTTTTCTCTTATAACTGCGCGAAAAGCATGTATTCTTTCTTAATACAGCGAAACAAGCTGTTTTAGACCGAAACGAGCTAAATCACAACACATCGGTTTTATAAGTGTTCCTCTGATACGCGTAAAAACTTTTTCTCTTATAACTGCGCGAAAAGCATGTATTCTTGCTTAATACAGCGAAACAAGCTGTTTTAGACCGAAACGAGCTAAATCACAACACATCGGTTTTACAAGTGTCTCTCTAATACGCAAAACTTTTTCTCTTATAACAGCGCGAAAAGCATGTATTCTTGCTTAATACAACGAAACAAGCTGTTTTAGACCGAAACGAGCTAAACTGAACACATCGGTTTTGCAAGTATCCACGTGATACTCGTCAAAACTTTTTCTCTTATAACTGCGCGAAAAGCATGTATTCTTGCTTAATACAACGAAACAAGCTGTTTTAGACCGAAACGAGCTAAATCACAACACATCGGTTTTACAAGTGTCTCTCTGATACGCGTCAAATCTTTTTCTCTTACAACTGCGCGAAAAGCATGTTTTCTTGCTTAATACAGCGAAACAAGCTGTTTTAGACCGAAACGAGCTAAATCACAACACATCGGTATTACAAGTGTTCCACGTGATACTCGTCAAAAATTTTTCTCTTATAACTGCGCGAAAAGCATGTATTCGTGCTTAATACAACGAAACAAGCTGTTTTAGACCGAAACGAGCTAAATCTGAGCACATCGGTTTTACAAGTATCCACGTGATACTCGTCAAAACTTTTTCTCTTATAACTGCGCGAAAAGCATGTATTCGTGCTTAATACAACGAAACAAGCTGTTTTAGACCGAAACGAGCTAAATCTGAAGACATCGGTTTTACAAGTATCCACGTGATACTCGTCAAAACTTTTTCTCTTATAACTGCGCGAAAAGCATGTATTCTTGCTTAATACAACGAAACAAGCTGTTTTAGACCGAAACGAGCTAAATCACAACACATCGGTTTTAGAAGTGTCTCTGATACGCGTCAAAACTTTTTCTTCTATAACTGCGCGTAAAGCATGTATTCATGCTTAATACAACGAAACAAGCTGTTTTAGACCGAAACGAGCTAAATCTGAACACATCGGTTTTACAAGTGTTCCTCTGATACGCGTCAAAACTTTTTCTCTTATAACTGCGCGAACGGCATGTATTCTTGCTTAATACAGCGAAACAAGCTGTTTTAGACCGAAACGAGCTAAATCACAACACATCGGTTTTACAAGTGTTCCTCTGATACGCGTCAAAACTTTTTCTCTTATAACTGCGCGAAAAGCATGTATTCTTGCTTAATACAGCGAAACAAGCTGTTTTAGACCGAAACGAGCTAAATCGCAACACATCGGTTTTACAAGTGTTCCTCTGATACGCGTCAAAACTTTTTCTCTTATAACTGCGCGAAAAGCATGTATTCGTGCTTAATACAGCGAAACAAGCTGTTTTAGACCTAAATGAGCTAAATCACAACACATCGGTTTTACAAGTGTTCCTCTGATACGCGTCAAAACTTTTTCTCTTATAACTGCGCGAAAAGCATGTATTCTTGCTTAATACAGCGAAACAAGCTGTTTTAGACCGAAACGAGCTAAATCACAACACATCGGTATTACAAGTGTTCCACATGATAATCGTCAAAACTTTTTCTCTTATAACTGCGCGAAAAGCATGTATTCGTGCTTAATACAACGAAACAAGCTGTTTTAGACCGAAACGAGCTAAATCTGAACACATCGGTATTACAAGTATCCACGTGATACTCGTCAAAACTTTTTCTCTGATAACATCGCGAAAAGCATGTATTCTTGCTTAATACAACGAAACAAGCTGTTTTAGACCGAAACGAGCTAAATCACAACACATCGGTTTTACAAGTGTCTCTGATACGCGTCAAAACATTTTCTTCTATAACTGCGCGTAAAGCATGTATTCGTGCTTAATACAACGAAACAAGCTGTTTTAGACCGAAACTAGCTAAAACTGAACACATCGGTTATACAAGTGTTCCTCTGATACGCGTCAAAACTTTTTCTCTTATAACTGCGCGAAAAGCATGTATTCTTTCTTAATACAGCGAAACAAGCTGTTTTAGACCGAAACGAGCTAAATCACAACACATCGGTTTTATAAGTGTTCCTCTGATACGCGTAAAAACTTTTTCTCTTATAACTGCGCGAAAAGCATGTATTCTTGCTTAATACAGCGAAACAAGCTGTTTTAGACCGAAACGAGCTAAATCACAACACATCGGTTTTACAAGTGTCTCTCTAATACGCAAAACTTTTTCTCTTATAACAGCGCGAAAAGCATGTATTCTTGCTTAATACAACGAAACAAGCTGTTTTAGACCGAAACGAGCTAAACTGAACACATCGGTTTTGCAAGTATCCACGTGATACTCGTCAAAACTTTTTCTCTTATAACTGCGCGAAAAGCATGTATTCTTGCTTAATACAACGAAACAAGCTGTTTTAGACCGAAACGAGCTAAATCACAACACATCGGTTTTACAAGTGTCTCTCTGATACGCGTCAAATCTTTTTCTCTTACAACTGCGCGAAAAGCATGTTTTCTTGCTTAATACAGCGAAACAAGCTGTTTTAGACCGAAACGAGCTAAATCACAACACATCGGTATTACAAGTGTTCCACGTGATACTCGTCAAAAATTTTTCTCTTATAACTGCGCGAAAAGCATGTATTCGTGCTTAATACAACGAAACAAGCTGTTTTAGACCGAAACGAGCTAAATCTGAGCACATCGGTTTTACAAGTATCCACGTGATACTCGTCAAAACTTTTTCTCTTATAACTGCGCGAAAAGCATGTATTCGTGCTTAATACAACGAAACAAGCTGTTTTAGACCGAAACGAGCTAAATCTGAAGACATCGGTTTTACAAGTATCCACGTGATACTCGTCAAAACTTTTTCTCTTATAACTGCGCGAAAAGCATGTATTCTTGCTTAATACAACGAAACAAGCTGTTTTAGACCGAAACGAGCTAAATCACAACACATCGGTTTTAGAAGTGTCTCTGATACGCGTCAAAACTTTTTCTTCTATAACTGGGCGTAAAGCATGTATTCATGCTTAATACAACGAAACAAGCTGTTTTAGACCGAAACGAGCTAAATCTGAACACATCGGTTTTACAAGTGTTCCTCTGATACGCGTCAAAACTTTTTCTCTTATAACTGCGCGAACGGCATGTATTCTTGCTTAATACAGCGAAACAAGCTGTTTTAGACCGAAACGAGCTAAATCACAACACATCGGTTTTACAAGTGTTCCTCTGATACGCGTCAAAACTTTTTCTCTTATAACTGCGCGAAAAGCATGTATTCTTGCTTAATACAGCGAAACAAGCTGTTTTAGACCGAAACGAGCTAAATCGCAACACATCGGTTTTACAAGTGTTCCTCTGATACGCGTCAAAACTTTTTCTCTTATAACTGCGCGAAAAGCATGTATTCGTGCTTAATACAGCGAAACAAGCTGTTTTAGACCTAAATGAGCTAAATCACAACACATCGGTTTTACAAGTGTTCCTCTGATACGCGTCAAAACTTTTTCTCTTATAACTGCGCGAAAAGCATGTATTCTTGCTTAATACAGCGAAACAAGCTGTTTTAGACCGAAACGAGCTAAATCACAACACATCGGTATTACAAGTGTTCCACATGATAATCGTCAAAACTTTTTCTCTTATAACTGCGCGAAAAGCATGTATTCGTGCTTAATACAACGAAACAAGCTGTTTTAGACCGAAACGAGCTAAATCTGAACACATCGGTATTACAAGTATCCACGTGATACTCGTCAAAACTTTTTCTCTTATAACATCGCGAAAAGCATGTATTCTTGCTTAATACAACGAAACAAGCTGTTTTAGACCGAAACGAGCTAAATCACAACACATCGGTTTTACAAGTGTCTCTGATACGCGTCAAAACTTTTTCTTCTATAACTGCGCGTAAAGCATGTATTCGTGCTTAATACAACGAAACAAGCTGTTTTAGACCGAAACTAGCTAAATCTGAACACATCGGTTATACAAGTGTTCCTCTGATACGCGTCAAAACTTTTTCTCTTATAACTGCGCGAAAAGCATGTATTCTTGCTTAATACAGCGAAACAAGCTGTTTTAGACCGAAACGAGCTAAATCACAACACATCGGTTTTACAAGTGTTCCTCTGATACGCGTCAAAACTTTTTCTCTTATAACTGCGCGAAAAGCATGTATTCTTGCTTAATACAGCGAAACAAGCTGTTTTAGACCAAAACGAGCTAAATCACAACACATCGGTATTACAAGTGTTCCACGTGATACTCGTCAAAAATTTTTCTCTTATAACTGCGCGAAAAGCATGTATTCGTGCTTAATACAACGAAACAAGCTGTTTTAGACCGAAACGAGTTAAATCTGAACACATCGGTTTTACAAGTATCCACGTGATACTCGTCAAAACTTTTTCTCTTATAACTGCGCGAAAAGCATGTATTCGTGCTTAATACAACGAAACAAGCTGTTTTAGATCGAAACGAGCTAAATCTGAACACATCGGTTTTACAAGTGTCCATGTGATACGCGTCAAAACTTTTTCTCTTATAACTGCGCGTAAAGCATGTGTTCGTGCTTAATACAACGAAACAAGCTGTTTTAGTCCGAAAAGAGTTAAATCTGAACACAGCGGTTTTACAAGTGTTCCTCTGATACGCGTCAAAACTTTTTCTCTTATAACTGCGCGAAAAGCATGTATTCTTGCTTAATACAACGAAACAAGCTGTTTTAGACCGAAACGAGCCAAATCACAACACATCGGTATTACAAGTGTTCCACGTGATACTCGTCAAAACTTTTTCTTATATAACTGCGCGAAAAGCATGTATTCGTGCTTAATACAACGAAATAAGCTATTTTAGACCGAAACGAGCTAAATCTGAACACATCGGTTTTACAAGTGTCCCTGTGACACGCGTCAAAACTTTTTCTCTTATAACTGCGCGAAAAGCATGTATTCTTGCTTAATACAGCGAAACAAGCTGTTTTAGACCGAAATGAGCTAAATCACAACACATTGGTTTTACAAGTGTTCCTCTGATACGCGTCAAAACTTTTTCTCTTATAACTGCGCGAAAAGCATGTATTCTTGCTTAATACAGCGAAACAAGCTGTTTTAGACCGAAACGAGCTAAATCACAACACATCGGTACTACAAGTGTTCCACGTGATACTCGTCAAAACGTTTTCTCTTATAACTGCGCGAAAAGCATGTATTCGTGCTTACTACAACGAAACAAGGTGTTTTAGACTTAAACGAGCTAAAGCTGAACACATCGGTTTTACAAGTATGCACGTGATACTCGTCAAAACTTTTTCTCTTATAACTGCACGAAAAGCATGTATTCTTGCTTAATACAACGAAACAAGCTGTTTTAGACCGAAACGAGCTAAATCACAACACAAAGGTTTTACAAGTGTTCCTCTGATACGCGTCAAAACTTTTTCTCTTATAACTGCGCGAAAAGCATGTATTCTTGCTTAATACAACGAAACAAGCTGTTTTAGACCGAAATGAGCTAAATCACAACACATCGGTTTTACAAGTGTCTCTCTGATACGCGTCAAAACTTTTTCTCTTATAACTGCGCGAAAAGCATGTATTCTTGCTTAATACAACGAAACAAGCTGTTTTAGACCGAAACGAGCTAAATCACAACACAAAGGTTTTACAAGTGTTCCTCTGATACGCGTCAAAACTTTTTCTCTTATAACTGCGCGAAAAGCATGTATTCTTGCTTAATACAACGAAACAAGCTGTTTTAGACCGAAATGAGCTAAATCACAACACATCGGTTTTACAAGTGTTCCTCTGATACGCGTCAAAACTTTTTCTCTTATAACTGCGCGAAAAGCATGTATTCTTGCTTAATACAGCGAAACAAGCTGTTTTAAACCGAAACGAGCTAAATCACAACACATCGGTATTACAAGTGTTCCACGTGATACTCGTCAAAACTTTTTCTCTTATAACTGCGCGAAAAGCATGTATTCTTGCTTAATACAGCGAAACAAGCTGTTTTAGACCGAAACGAGCTAAATCACAACACATCGGTTTTATAAGTGTTCCTCTGATACGCGTCAAAACTTTTTCTCTTATAACTGCGCGAAAAGCATGTATTCTTGCTTAATACAGCGAAACAAGCTGTTTTAGACCGAAACGAGCTAAATCACAACACATCGGTTTTACAAGTGTCTCTCTAATACGCAAAACTTTTTCTCTTATAACAGCGCGAAAAGCATGTATTCTTGCTTAATACAACGAAACAAGCTGTTTTAGACCGAAACGAGCTAAACTGAACACATCGGTTTTGCAAGTATCCACGTGATACTCGTCAAAACTTTTTCTCTTATAACTGCGCGAAAAGCATGTATTCTTGCTTAATACAACGAAACAAGCTGTTTTAGACCGAAACGAGCTAAATCACAACACATCGGTTTTACAAGTGTCTCTCTGATACGCGTCAAATCTTTTTCTCTTACAACTGCGCGAAAAGCATGTTTTCTTGCTTAATACAGCGAAACAAGCTGTTTTAGACCGAAACGAGCTAAATCACAACACATCGGTATTACAAGTGTTCCACGTGATACTCGTCAAAAATTTTTCTCTTATAACTGCGCGAAAAGCATGTATTCGTGCTTAATACAACGAAACAAGCTGTTTTAGACCGAAACGAGCTAAATCTGAGCACATCGGTTTTACAAGTATCCACGTGATACTCGTCAAAACTTTTTCTCTTATAACTGCGCGAAAAGCATGTATTCGTGCTTAATACAACGAAACAAGCTGTTTTAGACCGAAACGAGCTAAATCTGAAGACATCGGTTTTACAAGTATCCACGTGATACTCGTCAAAACTTTTTCTCTTATAACTGCGCGAAAAGCATGTATTCTTGCCTAATACAACGAAACAAGCTGTTTTAGACCGAAACGAGCTAAATCACAACACAAAGGTTTTACAAGTGTTCCTCTGATACGCGTCAAAACTTTTTCTCTTATAACTGCGCGAAAAGCATGTATTCTTGCTTAATACAACGAAACAAGCTGTTTTAGACCGAAATGAGCTAAATCACAA
Source organism: Amblyomma americanum (assembly GCF_052857255.1). NCBI lineage: Eukaryota > Metazoa > Arthropoda > Arachnida > Ixodida > Ixodidae > Amblyomma > Amblyomma americanum. The sequence goes on from NW_027526598.1 coordinate 122,265, forward strand.
CACATCGGTTTTAAGAGTGTCTCTCTGATACGCGTCAAAACTTTTTCTCTTATAACTGCGCGAAAAGCATGTATTCTTGCTTAATACAACGAAACAAGCTGTTTTAGACCGAAACGAGCTAAATCACAACACAAAGGTTTTACAAGTGTTCCTCTGATACGCGTCAAAACTTTTTCTCTTATAACTGCGCGAAAAGCATGTATTCTTGCTTAATACAACGAAACAAGCTGTTTTAGACCGAAATGAGCTAAATCACAACACATCGGTTTTACAAGTGTTCCTCTGATACGCGTCAAAACTTTTTCTCTTATAACTGCGCGAAAAGCATGTATTCTTGCTTAATACAGCGAAACAAGCTGTTTTAAACCGAAACGAGCTAAATCACAACACATCGGTATTACAAGTGTTCCACGTGATACTCGTCAAAACTTTTTCTCTTATAACTGCGCGAAAAGCATGTATTCTTGCTTAATACAGCGAAACAAGCTGTTTTAAACCGAAACGAGCTAAATCACAACACATCGGTTTTACAAGTTTTCCTCTGATACGCGTCAAAACTTTTTCTCTTATAACTGCGCGAAAAGCATGTATTCTTGCTTAATACAGCGAAACAAGCTGTTTTAGACCGAAACGAGCTAAATCTGAACACATCGGTATTACAAGTATCCACGTGATACTCGTCAAAACTTTTTCTCTAACATCGCGAAAAGCATGTATTCTTGCTTAATACAACGAAACAAGCTGTTTTAGACCGAAACGAGCTAAATCACAACACATCGGTTTTACAAGTGTCTCTGATACGCGTCAAAACATTTTCTTCTATAACTGCGCGTAAAGCATGTATTCGTGCTTAATACAACGAAACAAGCTGTTTTAGACCGAAACTAGCTAAAACTGAACACATCGGTTATACAAGTGTTCCTCTGATACGCGTCAAAACTTTTTCTCTTATAACTGCGCGAAAAGCATGTATTCTTTCTTAATACAGCGAAACAAGCTGTTTTAGACCGAAACGAGCTAAATCACAACACATCGGTTTTATAAGTGTTCCTCTGATACGCGTCAAAACTTTTTCTCTTATAACTGCGCGAAAAGCATGTATTCTTGCTTAATACAGCGAAACAAGCTGTTTTAGACCGAAACGAGCTAAATCACAAAACATCGGTTTTACAAGTGTCTCTCTAATACGCAAAACTTTTTCTCTTATAACAGCGCGAAAAGCATGTATTCTTGCTTAATACAACGAAACAAGCTGTTTTAGACCGAAACGAGCTAAACTGAACACATCGGTTTTGCAAGTATCCACGTGATACTCGTCAAAACTTTTTCTCTTATAACTGCGCGAAAAGCATGTATTCTTGCTTAATACAACGAAACAAGCTGTTTTAGACCGAAACGAGCTAAATCACAACACATCGGTTTTATAAGTGTTCCTCTGATACGCGTCAAAACTTTTTCTCTTATAACTGCGCGAAAAGCATGTATTCGTGCTTAATACAACGAAACAAGCTGTTTTAGATCGAAACGAGCTAAATCTGAACACATCGGTTTTACAAGTGTCCATGTGATACGCGTCAAAACTTTTTCTCTTATAACTGCGCGTAAAGCATGTGTTCGTGCTTAATACAACGAAACAGGCTGTTTTAGTCCGAAAAGAGTTAAATCTGAACACAACGGTTTTACAAGTGTTCCTCTGATACGCGTCAAAACTTTTTCTCTTATAACTGCGCGAAAAGCATGTATTCTTGCTTAATACAACGAAACAAGCTGTTTTAGACCGAAACGAGCCAAATCACAACACATCGGTATTACAAGTGTTCCACGTGATACTCGTCAAAACTTTTTCTTTTATAACTGCGCGAAAAGCATGTATTCGTGCTTAATACAACGAAATAAGCTATTTTAGACCGAAACGAGCTAAATCTGAACACATCGGTTTTACAAGTGTCCCTGTGACACGCGTCAAAACTTTTTCTCTTATAACTGCGCGAAAAGCATGTATTCTTGCTTAATACAGCGAAACAAGCTGTTTTAGACCGAAATGAGCTAAATCACAACACATTGGTTTTACAAGTGTTCCTCTGATACGCGTCAAAACTTTTTCTCTTATAACTGCGCGAAAAGCATGTATTCTTGCTTAATACAGCGAAACAAGCTGTTTTAGACCGAAACGAGCTAAATCACAACACATCGGTACTACAAGTGTTCCACGTGATACTCGTCAAAACGTTTTCTCTTATAACTGCGCGAAAAGCATGTATTCGTGCTTACTACAACGAAACAAGGTGTTTTAGACTTAAACGAGCTAAAGCTGAACACATCGGTTTTACAAGTATGCACGTGATACTCGTCAAAACTTTTTCTCTTATAACTGCACGAAAAGCATGTATTCTTGCTTAATACAACGAAACAAGCTGTTTTAGACCGAAACGAGCTAAATCACACCACAAAGGTTTTACAAGTGTTCCTCTGATACGCGTCAAAACTTTTTCTCTTATAACTGCGCGAAAAGCATGTATTCTTGCTTAATACAACGAAACAAGCTGTTTTAGACCGAAATGAGCTAAATCACAACACATCGGTTTTACAAGTGTCTCTCTGATACGCGTCAAAACTTTTTCTCTTATAACTGCGCGAAAAGCATGTATTCTTGCTTAATACAACGAAACAAGCTGTTTTAGACCGAAACGAGCTAAATCACAACACAAAGGTTTTACAAGTGTTCCTCTGATACGCGTCAAAACTTTTTCTCTTATAACTGCGCGAAAAGCATGTATTCTTGCTTAATACAACGAAACAAGCTGTTTTAGACCGAAATGAGCTAAATCACAACACATCGGTTTTACAAGTGTTCCTCTGATACGCGTCAAAACTTTTTCTCTTATAACTGCGCGAAAAGCATGTATTCTTGCTTAATACAGCGAAACAAGCTGTTTTAAACCGAAACGAGCTAAATCACAACACATCGGTATTACAAGTGTTCCACGTGATACTCGTCAAAACTTTTTCTCTTATAACTGCGCGAAAAGCATGTATTCTTGCTTAATACAGCGAAACAAGCTGTTTTAAACCGAAACGAGCTAAATCACAACACATCGGTTTTACAAGTTTTCCTCTGATACGCGTCAAAACTTTTTCTCTTATAACTGCGCGAAAAGCATGTATTCTTGCTTAATACAGCGAAACAAGCTGTTTTAGACCGAAACGAGCTAAATCACAACACATCGGTATTACAAGTGTTCCACGCGATACTCGTCAAAACTTTTTCTCTTATAACTGCGCGAAAAGCATGTATTCGTGCTTAATACAACGAAACAAGCTGTTTTAGACCGAAACGAGCTAAATCTGAACACATCGGTATTACAAGTATCCACGTGATACTCGTCAAAACGTTTTCTCTGATAACATCGCGAAAAGCATGTATTCTTGCTTAATACAACGAAACAAGCTGTTTTAGACCGAAACGAGCTAAATCACAACACATCGGTTTTACAAGTGTCTCTGATACGCGTCAAAACATTTTCTTCTATAACTGCGCGTAAAGCATGTATTCGTGCCTAATACAACGAAACAAGCTGTTTTAGACCGAAACTAGCTAAAACTGAACACATCGGTTATACAAGTGTTCCTCTGATACGCGTCAAAACTTTTTCTCTTATAACTGCGCGAAAAGCATGTATTCTTTCTTAATACAGCGAAACAAGCTGTTTTAGACCGAAACGAGCTAAATCACAACACATCGGTTTTATAAGTGTTCCTCTGATACGCGTCAAAACTTTTTCTCTTATAACTGCGCGAAAAGCATGTATTCTTGCTTAATACAGCGAAACAAGCTGCTTTAGACCGAAACGAGCTAAATCACAACACATCGGTTTTACAAGTGTCTCTCTAATACGCAAAACTTTTTCTCTTATAACAGCGCGAAAAGCATGTATTCTTGCTTAATACAACGAAACAAGCTGTTTTAGACCGAAACGAGCTAAACTGAACACATCGGTTTTGCAAGTATCCACGTGATACTCGTCAAAACTTTTTCTCTTATAACTGCGCGAAAAGCATGTATTCTTGCTTAATACAACGAAACAAGCTGTTTTAGACCGAAACGAGCTAAATCACAACACATCGGTTTTACAAGTGTCTCTCTGATACGCGTCAAATCTTTTTCTCTTACAACTGCGCGAAAAGCATGTTTTCTTGCTTAATACAGCGAAACAAGCTGTTTTAGACCGAAACGAGCTAAATCACAACACATCGGTATTACAAGTGTTCCACGTGATACTCGTCAAAAATTTTTCTCTTATAACTGCGCGAAAAGCATGTATTCGTGCTTAATACAAAGAAACAAGCTGTTTTAGACCGAAACGAGCTAAATCTGACATCGGTTTTACAAGTGTCCCTGTGACACGCGTCAAAACTTTTTCTCTTATAACTGCGCGAAAAGCATGTATTCTTGCTTAATACAGCGAAACAAGCTGTTTTAGACCGAAATGAGCTAAATCACAACACATTGGTTTTACAAGTGTTCCTCTGATACGCGTCAAAACTTTTTCTCTTATAACTGCGCGAAAAGCATGTATTCTTGCTTAATACAGCGCAACAAGCTGTTTTAGACCGAAACGAGCTAAATCACAACACATCGGTACTACAAGTGTTCCACGTGATACTCGTCAAAACGTTTTCTCTTATAACTGCGCGAAAAGCATGTATTCGTGCTTACTACAACGAAACAAGGTGTTTTAGACTTAAACGAGCTAAAGCTGAACACATCGGTTTTACAAGTATGCACCTGATACTCGTCAAAACTTTTTCTCTTATAACTGCACGAAAAGCATGTATTCTTGCTTAATACAACGAAACAAGCTGTTTTAGACCGAAACGAGCTAAATCACAACACAAAGGTTTTACAAGTGTTCCTCTAATACGCGTCAAAACTTTTTCTCTTATAACTGCGCGAAAAGCATGTATTCTTGCTTAATACAACGAAACAAGCTGTTTTAGACCGAAATGAGCTAAATCACAACACATCGGTATTACAAGTGTTCCACGTGATACTCGTCAAAAATTTTTCTCTTATAACTGCGCGAAAAGCATGTATTCGTGCTTAATACAACGAAACAAGCTGTTTTAGACCGAAACGAGCTAAATCTGAGCACATCGGTTTTACAAGTATCCACGTGATACTCGTCAAAACTTTTTCTCTTATAACTGCGCGAAAAGCATGTATTCTTGCTTAATACAACGAAACAAGCTGTTTTAGACCGAAACGAGCTAAATCACAACACATCGGTTTTAGAAGTGTCTCTGATACGCGTCAAAACTTTTTCTTCTATAACTGCGCGTAAAGCATGTATTCATGCTTAATACAACGAAACAAGCTGTTTTAGACCGAAACGAGCTAAATCTGAACACATCGGTTTTACAAGTGTTCCTCTGATACGCGTCAAAACTTTTTCTCTTATAACTGCGCGAACGGCATGTATTCTTGCTTAATACAGCGAAACAAGTTGTTTTAGACCGAAACGAGCTAAATCACAACACATCGGTTTTAAAAGTGTTCCTCTGATACGCGTCAAAACTTTTTCTCTTATAACTGCGCGAAAAGCATGTATTCTTGCTTAATACAGCGAAACAAGCTGTTTTAGACCGAAACGAGCTAAATCGCAACACATCGGTTTTACAAGTGTTCCTCTGATACGCGTCAAAACTTTTTCTCTTATAACTGCGCGAAAAGCATGTATTCGTGCTTAATACAGCGAAACAAGCTGTTTTAGACCGAAATGAGCTAAATCACAACACATCGGTTTTACAAGTGTTCCTCTGATACGCGTCAAAACTTTTTCTCTTATAACTGCGCGAAAAGCATGTATTCTTGCTTAATACAGCGAAACAAGCTGTTTTAGACCGAAACGAGCTAAATCACAACACATCGGTATTACAAGTGTTCCACATGATACTCGTCAAAACTTTTTCTCTTATAACTGCGCGAAAAGCATGTATTCGTGCTTAATACAACGAAACAAGCTGTTTTAGACCGAAACGAGCTAAATCTGAACACATCGGTATTACAAGTATCCACGTGATACTCGTCAAAACTTTTTCTCTTATAACATCGCGAAAAGCATGTATTCTTGCTTAATACAACGAAACAAGCTGTTTTAGACCGAAACGAGCTAAATCACAACACATCGGTTTTACAAGTGTCTCTGATACGCGTCAAAACTTTTTCTTCTATAACTGCGCGTAAAGCATGTATTCGTGCTTAATACAACAAAACAAGCTGTTTTAGACCGAAACTAGCTAAATCTGAACACATCGGTTATACAAGTGTTCCTCTGATACGCGTCAAAACTTTTTCTCTTATAACTGCGCGAAAAGCATGTATTCTTGCTTAATACAGCGAAACAAGCTGTTTTAGACCGAAACGAGCTAAATCACAACACATCGGTTTTACAAGTGTTCCTCTGATACGCGTCAAAACTTTTTCTCTTATAACTGCGCGAAAAGCATGTATTCGTGCTTAATACAACGAAACAAGCTGTTTTAGACCGAAACGAGCTAAATCTGAAGACATCGGTTTTACAAGTATCCACGTGATACTCGTCAAAACTTTTTCTCTTATAACTGCGCGAAAAGCATGTATTCTTGCTTAATACAACGAAACAAGCTGTTTTAGACCGAAACGAGCTAAATCACAACACATCGGTTTTAGAAGTGTCTCTGATACGCGTCAAAACTTTTTCTTCTATAACTGCGCGTAAAGCATGTATTCATGCTTAATACAACGAAACAAGCTGTTTTAGACCGAAACGAGCTAAATCTGAACACATCGGTTTTACAAGTGTTCCTCTGATACGCGTCAAAACTTTTTCTCTTATAACTGCGCGAACGGCATGTATTCTTGCTTAATACAGCGAAACAAGTTGTTTTAGACCGAAACGAGCTAAATCACAACACATCGGTTTTAAAAGTGTTCCTCTGATACGCGTCAAAACTTTTTCTCTTATAACTGCGCGAAAAGCATGTATTCTTGCTTAATACAGCGAAACAAGCTGTTTTAGACCGAAACGAGCTAAATCGCAACACATCGGTTTTACAAGTGTTCCTCTGATACGCGTCAAAACTTTTTCTCTTATAACTGCGCGAAAAGCATGTATTCGTGCTTAATACAGCGAAACAAGCTGTTTTAGACCGAAATGAGCTAAATCACAACACATCGGTTTTACAAGTGTTCCTCTGATACGCGTCAAAACTTTTTCTCTTATAACTGCGCGAAAAGCATGTATTCTTGCTTAATACAGCGAAACAAGCTGTTTTAGACCGAAACGAGCTAAATCACAACACATCGGTATTACAAGTGTTCCACATGATACTCGTCAAAACTTTTTCTCTTATAACTGCGCGAAAAGCATGTATTCGTGCTTAATACAACGAAACAAGCTGTTTTAGACCGAAACGAGCTAAATCTGAACACATCGGTATTACAAGTATCCACGTGATACTCGTCAAAACTTTTTCTCTTATAACATCGCGAAAAGCATGTATTCTTGCTTAATACAACGAAACAAGCTGTTTTAGACCGAAACGAGCTAAATCACAACACATCGGTTTTACAAGTGTCTCTGATACGCGTCAAAACTTTTTCTTCTATAACTGCGCGTAAAGCATGTATTCGTGCTTAATACAACAAAACAAGCTGTTTTAGACCGAAACTAGCTAAATCTGAACACATCGGTTATACAAGTGTTCCTCTGATACGCGTCAAAACTTTTTCTCTTATAACTGCGCGAAAAGCATGTATTCTTGCTTAATACAGCGAAACAAGCTGTTTTAGACCGAAACGAGCTAAATCACAACACATCGGTTTTACAAGTGTTCCTCTGATACGCGTCAAAACTTTTTCTCTTATAACTGCGCGAAAAGCATGTATTCTTGCTTAATACAGCGAAACAAGCTGTTTTAGACCAAAACGAGCTAAATCACAACACATCGGTATTACAAGTGTTCCACGTGATACTCGTCAAAAATTTTTCTCTTATAACTGCGCGAAAAGCATGTATTCGTGCTTAATACAACGAAACAAGCTGTTTTAGACCGAAACGAGTTAAATCTGAACACATCGGTTTTACAAGTATCCACGTGATACTCGTCAAAACTTTTTCTCTTATAACTGCGCGAAAAGCATGTATTCGTGCTTAATACAACGAAACAAGCTGTTTTAGATCGAAACGAGCTAAATCTGAACACATCGGTTTTACAAGTGTCCATGTGATACGCGTCAAAACTTTTTCTCTTATAACTGCGCGTAAAGCATGTGTTCGTGCTTAATACAACGAAACAAGCTGTTTTAGTCCGAAAAGAGTTAAATCTGAACACAACGGTTTTACAAGTTTTCCTCTGATACGCGTCAAAACTTTTTCTCTTATAACTGCGCGAAAAGCATGTATTCTTGCTTAATACAACGAAACAAGCTGTTTTAGACCGAAACGAGCCAAATCACAACACATCGGTATTACAAGTGTTCCACGTGATACTCGTCAAAACTTTTTCTCTTAGAACTGCGCGAAAAGCATGTATTCGTGCTTAATACAACGAAATAAGCTATTTTAGACCGAAACGAGCTAAATCTGAACACATCGGTTTTACAAGTGTCCCTGTGACACGCGTCAAAACTTTTTCTCTTATAACTGCGCGAAAAGCATGTATTCTTGCTTAATACAGCGAAACAAGCTGTTTTAGACCGAAATGAGCTAAATCACAACACATTGGTTTTACAAGTGTTCCTCTGATACGCGTCAAAACTTTTTCTCTTATAACTGCGCGAAAAGCATGTATTCTTGCTTAATACAGCGCAACAAGCTGTTTTAGACCGAAACGAGCTAAATCACAACACATCGGTACTACAAGTGTTCCACGTGATACTCGTCAAAACGTTTTCTCTTATAACTGCGCGAAAAGCATGTATTCGTGCTTACTACAACGAAACAAGGTGTTTTAGACTTAAACGAGCTAAAGCTGAACACATCGGTTTTACAAGTATGCACCTGATACTCGTCAAAACTTTTTCTCTTATAACTGCACGAAAAGCATGTATTCTTGCTTAATACAACGAAACAAGCTGTTTTAGACCGAAACGAGCTAAATCACAACACAAAGGTTTTACAAGTGTTCCTCTAATACGCGTCAAAACTTTTTCTCTTATAACTGCGCGAAAAGCATGTATTCTTGCTTAATACAACGAAACAAGCTGTTTTAGACCGAAATGAGCTAAATCACAACACATCGGTTTTACAAGTGTCTCTCTGATACGCGTCAAAACTTTTTCTCTTATAACTGCGCGAAAAGCATGTATTCTTGCTTAATACAACGAAACAAGCTGTTTTAGACCGAAACGAGCTAAATCACAACACAAAGGTTTTACAAGTGTTCCTCTGATACGCGTCAAAACTTTTTCTCTTATAACTGCGCGAAAAGCATGTATTCTTGCCTAATACAACGAAACAAGCTGTTTTAGACCGAAATGAGCTAAATCACAACACATCGGTTTTACAAGTGTTCCTCTGATACGCGTCAAAACTTTTTCTCTTATAACTGCGCGAAAAGCATGTATTCTTGCTTAATACAGCGAAACAAGCTGTTTTAAACCGAAACGAGCTAAATCACAACACATCGGTATTACAAGTGTTCCACGTGATACTCGTCAAAACTTTTTCTCTTATAACTGCGCGAAAAGCATGTATTCGTGCTTAATACAACGAAACAAGCTGTTTTAGACCGAAACGAGCTAAATCTGAACACATCGGTTTTACAAGTATCCACGTGATACTCGCAAAACTTTTTCTCTTATAACTGCGCGAAAAGCATGTATTCTTGCTTAATACAACGAAACAAGTTGTTTTAGACCGAAACGAGCTAAATCACAACACATCGGTTTTAGAAGTGTCTCTGATACGCGTCAAAACTTTTTCTTCTATAACTGCGCGTGAAGCATGTATTCGTGCTTAATACAACGAAACAAGCTGTTTTAGACCGAAACGAGCTAAATCTGAACACATCGGTTTTACAAGTGTTCCTCTGATACGCGTCAAAACTTTTTCTCTTATAACTGCGCGAAAAGCATGTATTCTTGCTTAATACAACGAAACAAGCTGTTTTAGACCGAAACGAGCCAAATCACAACACATCGGTATTACAAGTGTTCCACGTGATACTCGTCAAAACTTTTTCTCTTATAACTGCGCGAAAAGCATGTATTCTTGCTTAATACAGCGAAACAAGCTGTTTTAGACCGAAATGAGCTAAATCACAACACATCGGTTTTACAAGTGTCTCTGATACGCGTCAAAACTTTTTCTCTTATAACTGCGCGAAAAGCATGTATTCTTGCTTAATACAACGAAACAAGCTGTTTTAGACCGAAACGAGCTAAATCACAACACAAAGGTTTTACAAGTGTTCCTCTGATACGCGTCAAAACTTTTTCTCTTATAACTGCGCGAAAAGCATGTATTCTTGCTTAATACAACGAAACAAGCTGTTTTAGACCGAAATGAGCTAAATCACAACACATCGGTTTTACAAGTGTTCCTCTGATACGCGTCAAAACTTTTTCTCTTATAACTGCGCGAAAAGCATGTATTCTTGCTTAATACAGCGAAACAAGCTGTTTTAAACCGAAACGAGCTAAATCACAACACATCGGTATTACAAGTGTTCCACGTGATACTCGTCAAAACTTTTTCTCTTATAACTGCGCGAAAAGCATGTATTCGTGCTTAATACAACGAAACAAGCTGTTTTAGACCGAAACGAGCTAAATCTGAACACATCGGTTTTACAAGTATCCACGTGATACTCGCAAAACTTTTTCTCTTATAACTGCGCGAAAAGCATGTATTCTTGCTTAATACAACGAAACAAGTTGTTTTAGACCGAAACGAGCTAAATCACAACACATCGGTTTTACAAGTGTTCCTCTGATACGCGTCAAAAATTTTTCTCTTATAACTGCGCGAAAAGCATGTATTCTTGCTTAATACAGCGAAACAAGCTGTTTTAGACCGAAACGAGCTAAATCACAACACATCGGTTTTACAAGTGTTCCTCTGATACGCGTCAAAACTTTTTCTCTTATAACTGCGCGAAAAGCATGTATTCTTGCTTAATACAACGAAACAAGCTGTTTTAGACCGAAACGAGCCAAATCACAACACATCGGTATTACAAGTGTTCCACGTGATACTCGTCAAAACTTTTTCTCTTATAACTGCGCGAAAAGCATGTATTCTTGCTTAATACAGCGAAACAAGCTGTTTTAGACCGAAACGAGCTAAACCACAACACATCGGTTTTACAAGTGTTCCTCTGATACGCGTCAAAACTTTTTCTCTTATAACTGCGCGAAAAGCATGTATTCTTGCTTAATACAGCGAAACAAGCTGTTTTAGACCGAAATGAGCTAAATCACAACACATCGGTTTTACAAGTGTTCCTCTGATACGCGTCAAAACTTTTTCTCTTATAACTGCGCGAAAAGCACGTATTCTTGCTTAATACAGCGAAACAAGCTGTTTTAGACCGAAACGAGCTAAATCACAACACATCGGTATTACAAGTGTTCCTCTGATACGCGTCTAAACTTTTTCTCTTATAACTGCGCGAAAAGCATGTATTCGTGCTTAATACAACGAAACAAGCTGTTTTAGACCGAAACGAGCTAAATCTGAACACATCGGTTTTACAACTGTCCCTGTGACACGCGTCAAAACTTTTTCTCTTATAACTGCGCTAAAAGCATGTATTCTTGCTTAATACAACGAAACAAGCTGTTTCAGACCGAAACGAGCTAAATCACAACACATCGGTTTTACAAGTGTCTCTAATGCGCGTCAAAACATTTTCTTCTATAACTGCGCGTAAAGCATGTATTCGTGCTTAATACAACGAAACAAGCTGTTTTAGACCGAAACTAGCTAAAACTGAACACATCGGTTATACAAGTGTTCCTCTGATACGCGTCAAAACTTTTTCTCTTATAACTGCGCGAAAAGCATGTATTCTTGCTTAATACAGCGAAACAAGCTGTTTTAGACCGAAACGAGCTAAATCACAACACATCGGTTTTACAAGTGTTCCTCTGATACGCGTCAAAACTTTTTCTTTTATAACTGCGCGAAAAGCATGTATTCTCGCTTAATACAGCGAAACAAGCTGTTTTAGACCGAAACGAGCTAAATCACAACACATCGGTTTTACAAGTGTTCCTCTGATACGCGTCAAAACTTTTTCTTTTATAACTGCGCGAAAAGCATGTATTCTTGCTTAATACAGCGAAACAAGCTGTTTTAGACCGAAACGAGCTAAATCACAACACATCGGTTTTACAAGTGTTCCTCTGATACGCGTCAAAACTTTTTCTCTTATAACTGCGCGAAAAGCATGTATTCTTGCTTAATACAGCGAAACAAGCTGTTTTAGACCGAAACGAGCTAAACTGAACACATCGGTTTTACAAGTATCCACGTGATACTCGTCAAAACTTTTTCTCTTATAACTGCGCGAAAAGCATGTATTCTTGCTTAATACAGCGAAACAAGCTGTTTTAGACCGAAATGAGCTAAATCACAACACATTGGTTTTACAAGTGTTCCTCTGATACGCGTCAAAACTTTTTCTCTTATAACTGCGCGAAAAGCATGTATTCTTGCTTAATACAGCGCAACAAGCTGTTTTAGACCGAAACGAGCTAAATCACAACACATCGGTACTACAAGTGTTCCACGTGATACTCGTCAAAACGTTTTCTCTTATAACTGCGCGAAAAGCATGTATTCGTGCTTACTACAACGAAACAAGGTGTTTTAGACTTAAACGAGCTAAAGCTGAACACATCGGTTTTACAAGTATGCACCTGATACTCGTCAAAACTTTTTCTCTTATAACTGCACGAAAAGCATGTATTCTTGCTTAATACAACGAAACAAGCTGTTTTAGACCGAAACGAGCTAAATCACAACACAAAGGTTTTACAAGTGTTCCTCTAATACGCGTCAAAACTTTTTCTCTTATAACTGCGCGAAAAGCATGTATTCTTGCTTAATACAACGAAACAAGCTGTTTTAGACCGAAATGAGCTAAATCACAACACATCGGTTTTACAAGTGTCTCTCTGATACGCGTCAAAACTTTTTCTCTTATAACTGCGCGAAAAGCATGTATTCTTGCTTAATACAACGAAACAAGCTGTTTTAGACCGAAACGAGCTAAATCACAACACAAAGGTTTTACAAGTGTTCCTCTGATACGCGTCAAAACTTTTTCTCTTATAACTGCGCGAAAAGCATGTATTCTTGCTTAATACAACGAAACAAGCTGTTTTAGACCGAAATGAGCTAAATCACAACACATCGGTTTTACAAGTGTTCCTCTGATACGCGTCAAAACTTTTTCTCTTATAACTGCGCGAAAAGCATGTATTCTTGCTTAATACAGCGAAACAAGCTGTTTTAAACCGAAACGAGCTAAATCACAACACATCGGTATTACAAGTGTTCCACGTGATACTCGTCAAAACTTTTTCTCTTATAACTGCGCGAAAAGCATGTATTCGTGCTTAATACAACGAAACAAGCTGTTTTAGACCGAAACGAGCTAAATCTGAACACATCGGTTTTACAAGTATCCACGTGATACTCGCAAAACTTTTTCTCTTATAACTGCGCGAAAAGCATGTATTCTTGCTTAATACAACGAAACAAGTTGTTTTAGACCGAAACGAGCTAAATCACAACACATCGGTTTTAGAAGTGTCTCTGATACGCGTCAAAACTTTTTCTTCTATAACTGCGCGTGAAGCATGTATTCGTGCTTAATACAACGAAACAAGCTGTTTTAGACCGAAACGAGCTAAATCTGAACACATCGGTTTTACAAGTGTTCCTCTGATACGCGTCAAAACTTTTTCTCTTATAACTGCGCGAAAAGCATGTATTCTTGCTTAATACAACGAAACAAGCTGTTTTAGACCGAAACGAGCCAAATCACAACACATCGGTATTACAAGTGTTCCACGTGATACTCGTCAAAACTTTTTCTCTTATAACTGCGCGAAAAGCATGTATTCTTGCTTAATACAGCGAAACAAGCTGTTTTAGACCGAAATGAGCTAAATCACAACACATCGGTTTTACAAGTGTCTCTGATACGCGTCAAAAATTTTTCTCTTATAACTGCGCGAAAAGCATGTATTCTTGCTTAATACAACGAAACAAGCTGTTTTAGACCGAAACGAGCTAAATCACAACACAAAGGTTTTACAAGTGTTCCTCTGATACGCGTCAAAACTTTTTCTCTTATAACTGCGCGAAAAGCATGTATTCTTGCTTAATACAACGAAACAAGCTGTTTTAGACCGAAATGAGCTAAATCACAACACATCGGTTTTACAAGTGTTCCTCTGATACGCGTCAAAACTTTTTCTCTTATAACTGCGCGAAAAGCATGTATTCTTGCTTAATACAGCGAAACAAGCTGTTTTAAACCGAAACGAGCTAAATCACAACACATCGGTATTACAAGTGTTCCACGTGATACTCGTCAAAACTTTTTCTCTTATAACTGCGCGAAAAGCATGTATTCGTGCTTAATACAACGAAACAAGCTGTTTTAGACCGAAACGAGCTAAATCTGAACACATCGGTTTTACAAGTATCCACGTGATACTCGCAAAACTTTTTCTCTTATAACTGCGCGAAAAGCATGTATTCTTGCTTAATACAACGAAACAAGTTGTTTTAGACCGAAACGAGCTAAATCACAACACATCGGTTTTACAAGTGTTCCTCTGATACGCGTCAAAACTTTTTCTCTTATAACTGCGCGAAAAGCATGTATTCTTGCTTAATACAGCGAAACAAGCTGTTTTAGACCGAAACGAGCTAAATCACAACACATCGGTTTTACAAGTGTTCCTCTGATACGCGTCAAAACTTTTTCTCTTATAACTGCGCGAAAAGCATGTATTCTTGCTTAATACAACGAAACAAGCTGTTTTAGACCGAAACGAGCCAAATCACAACACATCGGTATTACAAGTGTTCCACGTGATACTCGTCAAAACTTTTTCTCTTATAACTGCGCGAAAAGCATGTATTCTTGCTTAATACAGCGAAACAAGCTGTTTTAGACCGAAACGAGCTAAATCACAACACATCGGTTTTACAAGTGTTCCTCTGATACGCGTCAAAACTTTTTCTCTTATAACTGCGCGAAAAGCATGTATTCTTGCTTAATACAGCGAAACAAGCTGTTTTAAACCGAAACGAGCTAAATCACAACACATCGGTATTACAAGTGTTCCACGTGATACTCGTCAAAACTTTTTCTCTTATAACTGCGCGAAAAGCATGTATTCGTGCTTAATACAACGAAACAAGCTGTTTTAGACCGAAACGAGCTAAATCTGAACACATCGGTTTTACAAGTATCCACGTGATACTCGCAAAACTTTTTCTCTTATAACTGCGCGAAAAGCATGTATTCTTGCTTAATACAACGAAACAAGTTGTTTTAGACCGAAACGAGCTAAATCACAACACATCGGTTTTAGAAGTGTCTCTGATACGCGTCAAAACTTTTTCTTCTATAACTGCGCGTGAAGCATGTATTCGTGCTTAATACAACGAAACAAGCTGTTTTAGACCGAAACGAGCTAAATCTGAACACATCGGTTTTACAAGTGTTCCTCTGATACGCGTCAAAACTTTTTCTCTTATAACTGCGCGAAAAGCATGTATTCTTGCTTAATACAACGAAACAAGCTGTTTTAGACCGAAACGAGCCAAATCACAACACATCGGTATTACAAGTGTTCCACGTGATACTCGTCAAAACTTTTTCTCTTATAACTGCGCGAAAAGCATGTATTCTTGCTTAATACAGCGAAACAAGCTGTTTTAGACCGAAATGAGCTAAATCACAACACATCGGTTTTACAAGTGTCTCTGATACGCGTCAAAAATTTTTCTCTTATAACTGCGCGAAAAGCATGTATTCTTGCTTAATACAACGAAACAAGCTGTTTTAGACCGAAACGAGCTAAATCACAACACAAAGGTTTTACAAGTGTTCCTCTGATACGCGTCAAAACTTTTTCTCTTATAACTGCGCGAAAAGCATGTATTCTTGCTTAATACAACGAAACAAGCTGTTTTAGACCGAAATGAGCTAAATCACAACACATCGGTTTTACAAGTGTTCCTCTGATACGCGTCAAAACTTTTTCTCTTATAACTGCGCGAAAAGCATGTATTCTTGCTTAATACAGCGAAACAAGCTGTTTTAAACCGAAACGAGCTAAATCACAACACATCGGTATTACAAGTGTTCCACGTGATACTCGTCAAAACTTTTTCTCTTATAACTGCGCGAAAAGCATGTATTCGTGCTTAATACAACGAAACAAGCTGTTTTAGACCGAAACGAGCTAAATCTGAACACATCGGTTTTACAAGTATCCACGTGATACTCGCAAAACTTTTTCTCTTATAACTGCGCGAAAAGCATGTATTCTTGCTTAATACAACGAAACAAGTTGTTTTAGACCGAAACGAGCTAAATCACAACACATCGGTTTTACAAGTGTTCCTCTGATACGCGTCAAAACTTTTTCTCTTATAACTGCGCGAAAAGCATGTATTCTTGCTTAATACAGCGAAACAAGCTGTTTTAGACCGAAACGAGCTAAATCACAACACATCGGTTTTACAAGTGTTCCTCTGATACGCGTCAAAACTTTTTCTCTTATAACTGCGCGAAAAGCATGTATTCTTGCTTAATACAACGAAACAAGCTGTTTTAGACCGAAACGAGCCAAATCACAACACATCGGTATTACAAGTGTTCCACGTGATACTCGTCAAAACTTTTTCTCTTATAACTGCGCGAAAAGCATGTATTCTTGCTTAATACAGCGAAACAAGCTGTTTTAGACCGAAACGAGCTAAATCACAACACATCGGTTTTACAAGTGTTCCTCTGATACGCGTCAAAACTTTTTCTCTTATAACTGCGCGAAAAGCATGTATTCTTGCTTAATACAGCGAAACAAGCTGTTTTAGACCGAAATGAGCTAAATCACAACACATCGGTTTTACAAGTGTTCCTCTGATACGCGTCAAAACTTTTTCTCTTATAACTGCGCGAAAAGCACGTATTCTTGCTTAATACAGCGAAACAAGCTGTTTTAGACCGAAACGAGCTAAATCACAACACATCGGTATTACAAGTGTTCCTCTGATACGCGTCTAAACTTTTTCTCTTATAACTGCGCGAAAAGCATGTATTCGTGCTTAATACAACGAAACAAGCTGTTTTAGACCGAAACGAGCTAAATCTGAACACATCGGTTTTACAACTGTCCCTGTGACACGCGTCAAAACTTTTTCTCTTATAACTGCGCTAAAAGCATGTATTCTTGCTTAATACAACGAAACAAGCTGTTTCAGACCGAAACGAGCTAAATCACAACACATCGGTTTTACAAGTGTCTCTAATGCGCGTCAAAACATTTTCTTCTATAACTGCGCGTAAAGCATGTATTCGTGCTTAATACAACGAAACAAGCTGTTTTAGACCGAAACTAGCTAAAACTGAACACATCGGTTATACAAGTGTTCCTCTGATACGCGTCAAAACTTTTTCTCTTATAACTGCGCGAAAAGCATGTATTCTTGCTTAATACAGCGAAACAAGCTGTTTTAGACCGAAACGAGCTAAATCACAACACATCGGTTTTACAAGTGTTCCTCTGATACGCGTCAAAACTTTTTCTTTTATAACTGCGCGAAAAGCATGTATTCTCGCTTAATACAGCGAAACAAGCTGTTTTAGACCGAAACGAGCTAAATCACAACACATCGGTTTTACAAGTGTTCCTCTGATACGCGTCAAAACTTTTTCTTTTATAACTGCGCGAAAAGCATGTATTCTTGCTTAATACAGCGAAACAAGCTGTTTTAGACCGAAACGAGCTAAATCACAACACATCGGTTTTACAAGTGTTCCTCTGATACGCGTCAAAACTTTTTCTCTTATAACTGCGCGAAAAGCATGTATTCTTGCTTAATACAGCGAAACAAGCTGTTTTAGACCGAAACGAGCTAAACTGAACACATCGGTTTTACAAGTATCCACGTGATACTCGTCAAAACTTTTTCTCTTATAACTGCGCGAAAAGCATGTATTCTTGCTTAATACAACGAAACAAGTTGTTTTAGACCGAAACGAGCTAAATCACAACACATCGGTTTTACAAGTGTCTCTCTGATACGCGTCAAATCTTTTTCTCTTACAACTGCGCGAAAAGCATGTATTCTTGCTTAATACAGCGAAACAAGATGTTTTAGACCGAAACGAGCTAAATCACAACACATCGGTATTACAAGTGTTCCACGTGATACTCGTCAAAACTTTTTCTCTTATAACTGCGCGAAAAGCATGTATTCGTGCTTAATACAACGAAACAAGCTGTTTTAGACCGAAACGAGCTAAATCTGAGCACATCGGTTTTACAAGTATCCACGTGATACTCGTCAAAACTTTTTCTCTTATAACTGCGCGAAAAGCATGTATTCGTGCTTAATACAACGAAACAAGCTGTTTTAGACCGAAACGAGCTAAATCTGAAGACATCGGTTTTACAAGTATCCACGTGATACTCGTCAAAACTTTTTCTTCTATAACTGCGCGTAAAGCATGTATTCGTGCTTAATACAACGAAACAAGCTGTTTTAGACCGAAACTAGCTAAATCTGAACACATCGGTTATACAAGTGTTCCTCTGATACGCGTCAAAACTTTTTCTCTTATAACTGCGCGAAAAGCATGTATTCTTGCTTAATACAGCGAAACAAGCTGTTTTAGACCGAAACGAGCTAAATCACAACACATCGGTTTTAGAAGTGTCTCTGATACGCGTCAAAACTTTTTCTCTTATAACTGCGCGAAAAGCATGTATTCTTGCTTAATACAACGAAACAAGCTGTTTTAGACCGAAATGAGCTAAATCACAACACATCGGTTTTACAAGTGCTCCTCTGATACGCGTCAAAACTTTTTCTCTTATAACTGCGCGAAAAGCATGTATTCTTGCTTAATACAGCGAAACAAGCTGTTTTAAACCGAAACGAGCTAAATCACAACACATCGGTATTACAAGTGTTCCACGTGATACTCGTCAAAACTTTTTCTCTTATAACTGCGCGAAAAGCACGTATTCTTGCTTAATACAGCGAAACAAGCTGTTTTAGACCGAAACGAGCTAAATCACAACACATCGGTTTTACAAGTGTTCCTCTGATACGCGTCAAAACTTTTTCTCTTATAACTGCGCGAAAAGCATGTATTCTTGCTTAATACAGCGAAACAAGCTGTTTTAGACCGAAATGAGCTAAATCACAACACATCGGTTTTACAAGTGTTCCTCTGATACGCGTCAAAACTTTTTCTCTTATAACTGCGCGAAAAGCACGTATTCTTGCTTAATACAGCGAAACAAGCTGTTTTAGACCGAAACGAGCTAAATCACAACACATCGGTTTTACAAGTGTCTCTAATACGCGTCAAAACATTTTCTTCTATACCTGCGCGTAAAGCATGTATTCGTGCTTAATACAACGAAACAAGCTGTTTTAGACCGAAACTAGCTAAAACTGAACACATCGGTTATACAAGTGTTCCTCTGATACGCGTCAAAACTTTTTCTCTTATAACTGCGCGAAAAGCATGTATTCTTGCTTAATACAGCGAAACAAGCTGTTTTAGACCGAAACGAGCTAAATCACAACACATCGGTTTAACAAGTGTTCCTCTGATACGCGCCAAAACTTTTTCTTTTATAACTGCGCGAAAAGCATGTATTCTTGCTTAATACAGCGAAACAAGTTGTTTTAGACCGAAACGAGCTAAATCACAACACATCGGTTTTACAAGTGTTCCTCTGATACGCGTCAAAACTTTTTCTCTTATAACTGCGCGAAAAGCATGTATTCTTGCTTAATACAGCGAAACAAGCTGTTTTAGACCTAAACGAGCTAAATCACAACACATCGGTTTTACAAGTGTTCCTCTGATATGCGTCAAAACTTTTTCTCTTATAACTGCGCGAAAAGCATGTATTCGTGCTTAATACAACGAAACAAGCTGTTTTAGACCGAAACGAGCTAAATCTGAGCACATCGGTTTTACAAGTATCCACGTGATACTCGTCAAAACTTTTTCTCTTATAACTGCGCGAAAAGCATGTATTCGTGCTTAATACAACGAAACAAGCTGTTTTAGACCGAAACGAGCTAAATCTGAAGACATCGGTTTTACAAGTATCCACGTGATACTCGTCAAAACTTTTTCTTCTATAACTGCGCGTAAAGCATGTATTCGTGCTTAATACAACGAAACAAGCTGTTTTAGACCGAAACTAGCTAAATCTGAACACATCGGTTATACAAGTGTTCCTCTGATACGCGTCAAAACTTTTTCTCTTATAACTGCGCGAAAAGCATGTATTCTTGCTTAATACAGCGAAACAAGCTGTTTTAGACCGAAACGAGCTAAATCACAACACATCGGTTTTAGAAGTGTCTCTGATACGCGTCAAAACTTTTTCTTCTATAACTGCGCGTAAAGCATGTATTCGTGCTTAATACAACGAAACAAGCTGTTTTAGACCGAAACGAGCTAAATCTGAACACATCGGTTTTACAAGTGTTCCTCTGATACACGTCAAAACTTTTTCTCTTATAACTGCGCGAAAAGCATGTATTCTTGCTTAATACAGCGAAACAAGCTGTTTTAGACCTAAACGAGCTAAATCACAACACATCGGTTTTACAAGTGTTCCTCTGATACGCGTCAAAACTTTTTCTCTTATAACTGCGCGAAAAGCATGTATTCTTGCTTAATACAGCGAAACAAGCTGTTTTAGACCGAAACGAGCTAAATTACAACACATCGGTTTTACAAGTGTTCCTCTGATACGCGTCAAAACTTTTTCTCTTATAACTGCGCGAAAAGCATGTATTCTTGCTTAATACAGCGAAACAAGCTGTTTTAGACCGAAACGAGCTAAATCACAACACATCGGTTTTACAAGTTTTCCTCTGATACGCGTCAAAACTTTTTCTCTTATAACTGCGCGAAAAGCATGTATTCTTGCTTAATACAGCGAAACAAGCTGTTTTAGACCAAAATGAGCTAAATCACAACACATCGGTTTTACAAGTGTTCCTCTGATACGCGTCAAACTTTTTCTCTTATAACTGCGCGAAAAGCATGTATTCTTGCTTAATACAGCGAAACAAGCTGTTTTAGACCGAAACGAGCTAAATCACAACACATCGGTATTACAAGTGTTCCACGTGATACTCGTCAAAACTTTTTCTCTTATAACTGCGCGAAAAGCATGTATTCTTGCTTAATACAACGAAACAAGCTGTTTTAGACCGAAACGAGCTAAATCACAACACATCGGTTTTACAAGTGTCTCTGATACGCGTCAAAACATTTTCTTTTATAACTGCGCGTAAAGCATGTATTCGTGCTTAATACAACGAAACAAGCTGTTTTAGACCGAAACTAGCTAAAACTGAACACATCGGTTATACAAGTGTTCCTCTGATACGCGTCAAAACTTTTTCTCTTATAACTGCGCGAAAAGCATGTATTCTTTCTTAATACAGCGAAACAAGCTGTTTTAGACCGAAACGAGCTAAATCACAACACATCGGTTTTATAAGTGTTCCTCTGATACGCGTCAACTCTTTTTCTCTTACAACTGCGCGAAAAGCATGTAATCTTGCTTAATACAGCGAAACAAGCTGTTTTAAACCGAAACGAGCTAAATCACAACACATCGGTATTACAAGTGTTCCACGTGATACTCGTCAAAACTTTTTCTCTTATAACTGCGCGAAAAGCACGTATTCTTGCTTAATACAGCGAAACAAGCTGTTTTAGACCGAAACGAGCTAAATCACAACACATCGGTTTTACAAGTGTTCCTCTGATACGCGTCAAAACTTTTTCTCTTATAACTGCGCGAAAAGCATGTATTCTTGCTTAATACAGCGAAACAAGCTGTTTTAGACCGAAATGAGCTAAATCACAACACATCGGTTTTACAAGTGTTCCTCTGATACGCGTCAAAACTTTTTCTCTTATAACTGCGCGAAAAGCACGTATTCTTGCTTAATACAGCGAAACAAGCTGTTTTAGACCGAAACGAGCTAAATCACAACACATCGGTTTTACAAGTGTTCCTCTGATACGCGTCAAAACTTTTTCTCTTATAACTGCGCGAAAAGCATGTATTCTTGCTTAATACAGCGAAACAAGCTGTTTTAGACCGAAACGAGCTAAATCACAACACATCGGTTTTACAAGTGTTCCTCTGATACGCGTCAAAACTTTTTCTCTTATAACTGCGCGAAAAGCATGTATTCTTGCTTAATACAACGAAACAAGCTGTTTTAGACCGAAACGAGCCAAATCACAACACATCGGTATTACAAGTGTTCCACGTGATACTCGTCAAAACTTTTTCTCTTATAACTGCGCGAAAAGCATGTATTCTTGCTTAATACAGCGAAACAAGCTGTTTTAGACCGAAACGAGCTAAATCACAACACATCGGTTTTACAAGTGTTCCTCTGATACGCGTCAAAACTTTTTCTCTTATAACTGCGCGAAAAGCATGTATTCTTGCTTAATACAGCGAAACAAGCTGTTTTAGACCGAAATGAGCTAAATCACAACACATCGGTTTTACAAGTGTTCCTCTGATACGCGTCAAAACTTTTTCTCTTATAACTGCGCGAAAAGCACGTATTCTTGCTTAATACAGCGAAACAAGCTGTTTTAGACCGAAACGAGCTAAATCACAACACATCGGTATTACAAGTGTTCCTCTGATACGCGTCTAAACTTTTTCTCTTATAACTGCGCGAAAAGCATGTATTCGTGCTTAATACAACGAAACAAGCTGTTTTAGACCGAAACGAGCTAAATCTGAACACATCGGTTTTACAACTGTCCCTGTGACACGCGTCAAAACTTTTTCTCTTATAACTGCGCTAAAAGCATGTATTCTTGCTTAATACAACGAAACAAGCTGTTTCAGACCGAAACGAGCTAAATCACAACACATCGGTTTTACAAGTGTCTCTAATACGCGTCAAAACATTTTCTTCTATACCTGCGCGTAAAGCATGTATTCGTGCTTAATACAACGAAACAAGCTGTTTTAGACCGAAACTAGCTAAAACTGAACACATCGGTTATACAAGTGTTCCTCTGATACGCGTCAAAACTTTTTCTCTTATAACTGCGCGAAAAGCATGTATTCTTGCCTTAATACAGCGAAACAAGCTGTTTTAGACCGAAACGAGCTAAATCACAACACATCGGTTTAACAAGTGTTCCTCTGATACGCGCCAAAACTTTTTCTTTTATAACTGCGCGAAAAGCATGTATTCTTGCTTAATACAGCGAAACAAGTTGTTTTAGACCGAAACGAGCTAAATCACAACACATCGGTTTTACAAGTGTTCCTCTGATACGCGTCAAAACTTTTTCTCTTATAACTGCGCGAAAAGCATGTATTCTTGCTTAATACAGCGAAACAAGCTGTTTTAGACCTAAACGAGCTAAATCACAACACATCGGTTTTTACAAGTGTTCCTCTGATA
The DNA here is from genome assembly GCF_052857255.1 of Amblyomma americanum. Classification (NCBI taxonomy): domain Eukaryota; kingdom Metazoa; phylum Arthropoda; class Arachnida; order Ixodida; family Ixodidae; genus Amblyomma; species Amblyomma americanum. Next base: position 146,003 of record NW_027526598.1, read on the forward strand.
TGCGTCAAAACTTTTTCTCTTATAACTGCGCGAAAAGCATGTATTCGTGCTTAATACAACGAAACAAGCTGTTTTAGACCGAAACGAGCTAAATCTGAGCACATCGGTTTTACAAGTATCCACGTGATACTCGTCAAAACTTTTTCTCTTATAACTGCGCGAAAAGCATGTATTCGTGCTTAATACAACGAAACAAGCTGTTTTAGACCGAAACGAGCTAAATCTGAAGACATCGGTTTTACAAGTATCCACGTGATACTCGTCAAAACTTTTTCTTCTATAACTGCGCGTAAGCATGTATTCGTGCTTAATACAACGAAACAAGCTGTTTTAGACCGAAACTAGCTAAATCTGAACACATCGGTTATACAAGTGTTCCTCTGATACGCGTCAAAACTTTTTCTCTTATAACTGCGCGAAAAGCATGTATTCTTGCTTAATACAGCGAAACAAGCTGTTTTAGACCGAAACGAGCTAAATCACAACACATCGGTTTTAGAAGTGTCTCTGATACGCGTCAAAACTTTTTCTTCTATAACTGCGCGTAAAGCATGTATTCGTGCTTAATACAACGAAACAAGCTGTTTTAGACCGAAACGAGCTAAATCTGAACACATCGGTTTTACAAGTGTTCCTCTGATACACGTCAAAACTTTTTCTCTTATAACTGCGCGAAAAGCATGTATTCTTGCTTAATACAGCGAAACAAGCTGTTTTAGACCTAAACGAGCTAAATCACAACACATCGGTTTTACAAGTGTTCCTCTGATACGCGTCAAAACTTTTTCTCTTATAACTGCGCGAAAAGCATGTATTCTTGCTTAATACAGCGAAACAAGCTGTTTTAGACCGAAACGAGCTAAATTACAACACATCGGTTTTACAAGTGTTCCTCTGATACGCGTCAAAACTTTTTCTCTTATAACTGCGCGAAAAGCATGTATTCTTGCTTAATACAGCGAAACAAGCTGTTTTAGACCGAAACGAGCTAAATCACAACACATCGGTTTTACAAGTTTTCCTCTGATACGCGTCAAAACTTTTTCTCTTATAACTGCGCGAAAAGCATGTATTCTTGCTTAATACAGCGAAACAAGCTGTTTTAGACCAAAATGAGCTAAATCACAACACATCGGTTTTACAAGTGTTCCTCTGATACGCGTCAAAACTTTTTCTCTTATAACTGCGCGAAAAGCATGTATTCTTGCTTAATACAGCGAAACAAGCTGTTTTAGACCGAAACGAGCTAAATCACAACACATCGGTAATTACAAGTGTTCCACGTGATACTCGTCAAAACTTTTTCTCTTATAACTGCGCGAAAAGCATGTATTCTTGCTTAATACAACGAAACAAGCTGTTTTAGACCGAACGAGCTAAATCACAACACATCGGTTTTACAAGTGTCTCTGATACGCGTCAAACATTTTCTTTTATAACTGCGCGTAAAGCATGTATTCGTGCTTAATACAACGAAACAAGCTGTTTTAGACCGAAACTAGCTAAAACTGAACACATCGGTTTATACAAGTGTTCCTCTGATACGCGTCAAAACTTTTTCTCTTATAACTGCGCGAAAAGCATGTATTCTTTCTTAATACAGCGAAACAAGCTGTTTTAAGACCGAAACGAGCTAAATCACAACACATCGGTTTTATAAGTGTTCCTCTGATACGCGTCAAAACTTTTTCTCTTATAACTGCGCGAAAAGCATGTATTCTTGCTTAATACAACGAAACAAGCTGTTTTAGACCGAAACGAGCTAATCACAACACATCGGTTTTACAAGTGTCTCTCTGATACGCGTCAAATCTTTTTCTCTTAAAACTGCGCGAAAAGCATGTATTCTTGCTTAATACAGCGAAACAAGCTGTTTTAGACCGAAACGAGCTAAATCACAACACATCGGTATTACAAGTGTTCCACGTGATACTCGTCAAAAATTTTTCTCTTATAACTGCGCGAAAAGCATGTACTCGTGCTTAATACAACGAAACAAGCTGTTTTAGACCGAAACGAGCTAAACTGAACACATCGGTTTTGCAAGTATCCACGTGATACCGTCAAAACTTTTTCTCTTATAACTGCGCGAAAAGCATGTATTCTTGCTTAATACAACGAAACAAGCTGTTTTAGACCGAAACGAGCTAAATCACAACACATCGGTTTTACAAGTGTCTCTCTGATACGCGTCAAATCTTTTTCTCTTACAACTGCGCGAAAAGCATGTATTCTTGCTTAATACAGCGAAACAAGCTGTTTTAGACCGAAACGAGCTAAATCACAACACATCGGTATTACAAGTGTTCCACGTGATACTCGTCAAAAATTTTTCTCTTATAACTGCGCGAAAAGCATGTATTCGTGCTTAATACAACGAAACAAGCTTTTAGACCGAAACGAGCTAAATCTGAGCACATCGGTTTTACAAGTATCCACGTGATACTCGTCAAAACTTTTTCTCTTATAACTGCGCGAAAAGCATGTATTCGTGCTTAATACAACGAAACAAGCTGTTTTAGACCGAAACGAGCTAAATCTGAAGACATCGGTTTTACAAGTATCCACGTGATACTCGTCAAAACTTTTTCTCTTATAACTGCGCGAAAAGCATGTATTCTTGCTTAATACAACGAAACAAGCTGTTTTAGACCGAAACGAGCTAAATCACAACACATCGGTTTTAGAAGTGTCTCTGATACGCGTCAAAACTTTTTCTTCTATAACTGCGCGTAAAGCATGTATTCATGCTTAATACAACGAAACAAGCTGTTTTAGACCGAAACGAGCTAAATCTGAACACATCGGTTTTACAAGTGTTCCTCTGATACGCGTCAAAACTTTTTCTCTTATAACTGCGCGAACGGCATGTATTCTTGCTTAATACAGCGAAACAAGCTGTTTTAGACCGAAACGAGCTAAATCACAACACATCGGTTTTACAAGTGTTCCTCTGATACGCGTCAAAACTTTTTCTCTTATAACTGCGCGAAAAGCATGTATTCTTGCTTAATACAGCGAAACAAGCTGTTTTAGACCGAAACGAGCTAAATCGCAACACATCGGTTTTACAAGTGTTCCTCTGATACGCGTCAAAACTTTTTCTCTTATAACTGCGCGAAAAGCATGTATTCGTGCTTAATACAGCGAAACAAGCTGTTTTAGACCGAAATGAGCTAAATCACAACACATCGGTTTTACAAGTGTTCCTCTGATACGCGTCAAAACTTTTTCTCTTATAACTGCGCGAAAAGCATGTATTCTTGCTTAATACAGCGAAACAAGCTGTTTTAGACCGAAACGAGCTAAATCACAACACATCGGTATTACAAGTGTTCCACATGATACTCGTCAAAACTTTTTCTCTTATAACTGCGCGAAAAGCATGTATTCGTGCTTAATACAACGAAACAAGCTGTTTTAGACCGAAACGAGCTAAATCTGAACACATCGGTATTACAAGTATCCACGTGATACTCGTCAAAACTTTTTCTCTTATAACATCGCGAAAAGCATGTATTCTTGCTTAATACAACGAAACAAGCTGTTTTAGACCGAAACGAGCTAAATCACAACACATCGGTTTTACAAGTGTCTCTGATACGCGTCAAAACTTTTTCTTCTATAACTGCGCGTAAAGCATGTATTCGTGCTTAATACAACGAAACAAGCTGTTTTAGACCGAAACTAGCTAAATCTGAACACATCGGTTATACAAGTGTTCCTCTGATACGCGTCAAAACTTTTTCTCTTATAACTGCGCGAAAAGCATGTATTCTTGCTTAATACAGCGAAACAAGCTGTTTTAGACCGAAACGAGCTAAATCACAACACATCGGTTTTACAAGTGTTCCTCTGATACGCGTCAAAACTTTTTCTCTTATAACTGCGCGAAAAGCATGTATTCTTGCTTAATACAGCGAAACAAGCTGTTTTAGACCAAAACGAGCTAAATCACAACACATCGGTATTACAAGTGTTCCACGTGATACTCGTCAAAACTTTTCTCTTATAACTGCGCGAAAAGCATGTATTCGTGCTTAATACAACGAAACAAGCTGTTTTAGACCGAAACGAGTTAAATCTGAACACATCGGTTTTACAAGTATCCACGTGATACTCGTCAAAACTTTTTCTCTTATAACTGCGCGAAAAGCATGTATTCGTGCTTAATACAACGAAACAAGCTGTTTTAGATCGAAACGAGCTAAATCTGAACACATCGGTTTTACAAGTGTCCATGTGATACGCGTCAAAACTTTTTCTCTTATAACTGCGCGTAAAGCATGTGTTCGTGCTTAATACAACGAAACAAGCTGTTTTAGTCCGAAAAGATTTAAATCTGAACACAACGGTTTTACAAGTGTTCCTCTGATACGCGTCAAAACTTTTTCTCTTATAACTGCGCGAAAAGCATGTATTCTTGCTAAATACAACGAAACAAGCTGTTTTAGACCGAAACTAGCCAAATCACAACACATCGGTATTACAAGTGTTCCACGTGATACTCGTCAAAACTTTTTCTCTTATAACTGCGCGAAAAGCATGTATTCGTGCTTAATACAACGAAATAAGCTATTTTAGACCGAAACGAGCTAAATCTGAACACATCGGTTTTACAAGTGTCCCTGTGACACGCGTCAAAACTTTTTCTCTTATAACTGCGCGAAAAGCATGTATTCTTGCTTAATACAGCGAAACAAGCTGTTTTAGACCGAAATGAGCTAAATCACAACACATTGGTTTTACAAGTGTTCCTCTGATACGCGTCAAAACTTTTTCTCTTATAACTGCGCGAAAAGCATGTATTCTTGCTTAATACAGCGAAACAAGCTGTTTTAGACCGAAACGAGCTAAATCACAACACATCGGTACTACAAGTGTTCCACGTGATACTCGTCAAAACTTTTTCTCTTATAACTGCACGAAAAGCATGTATTTTTGCTTAATACAACGAAACAAGCTGTTTTAGACCGAAACGAGCTAAATCACAACACAAAGGTTTTACAAGTGTTCCTCCGATACGCGTCAAAACTTTTTCTCTTATAACTGCGCGAAAAGCATGTATTCTTGCTTAATACAACGCAACAAGCTGTTTTAGACCGAAATGAGCTAAATCACAACACATCGGTTTTACAAGTGTCTCTCTGATACGCGTCAAAACTTTTTCTCTTATAACTGCGCGAAAAGCATGTATTCTTGCTTAATACAACGAAACAAGCTGTTTTAGACCGAAACGAGCTAAATCACAACACAAAGGTTTTACAAGTGTTCCTCTGATACGCGTCAAAACTTTTTCTCTTATAACTGCGCGAAAAGCATGTATTCTTGCTTAATACAACGAAACAAGCTGTTTTAGACCGAAATGAGCTAAATCACAACACATCGGTTTTACAAGTGTTCCTCTGATACGCGTCAAAACTTTTTCTCTTATAACTGCGCGAAAAGCATGTATTCTTGCTTAATACAGCGAAACAAGCTGTTTTAAACCGAAACGAGCTAAATCACAACACATCGGTATTACAAGTGTTCCACGTGATACTCGTCAAAACTTTTTCTCTTATAACTGCGCGAAAAGCATGTATTCGTGCTTAATACAACGAAACAAGCTGTTTTAGACCGAAACGAGCTAAATCTGAACACATCGGTTTTACAAGTATCCACGTGATACTCGCAAAACTTTTTCTCTTATAACTGCGCGAAAAGCATGTATTCTTGCTTAATACAACGAAACAAGCTGTTTTAGACCGAAACGAGCTAAATCACAACACATCGGTTTTAGAAGTGTCTCTGATACGCGTCAAAACTTTTTCTTCTATAACTGCGCGTAAAGCATGTATTCGTGCTTAATACAACGAAACAAGCTGTTTTAGACCGAAACGAGCTAAATCTGAACACATCGGTTTTACAAGTGTTCCTCTGATACGCGTCAAAACGTTTTCTCTTATAACTGCGCGAAAAGCATGTATTCTTGCTTAATACAGCCAAACAAGCTGTTTTAGACCGAAACGAGCTAAATCACAACACATCGGTTTTACAAGTGTTCCTCTGATACGCGTCAAAACTTTTTCTCTTATAACTGCGCGAAAAGCATGTATTCTTGCTTAATACAGCGAAACAAGCTGTTTTAGACCGAAACGAGCTAAATCACAACACATCGGTTTTACAAGTGTTCCTCTGATACGCGTCAAAACTTTTTCTCTTATAACTGCGCGAAAAGCATGTATTCTTGCTTAATACAGCGAAACAAGCTGTTTTAGACCGAAACGAGCTAAATCACAACACATCGGTATTACAAGTGTTCCACGTGATACTCGTCAAAAATTTTTCTCTTATAACTGCGCGAAAAGCATGTACTCGTGCTTAATACAACGAAACAAGCTGTTTTAGACCGAAACGAGCTAAATCTGAACACATCGGTTTTACAAGTATCCACGTGATATTCGTCAAAACTTTTTCTCTTATAACTGCGCGAGAAGCATGTATTCTTGCTTAATACAACGAAACAAGCTGTTTTAGACCGAAACGAGCTAAATCGCAACACATCGGTTTTACAAGTGTTCCTCTGATACGCGTCTAAACTTTTTCTCTTATAACTGCGCGAAAAGCATGTATTCGTGCTTAATACAACGAAACGAGCTACATCCGAAACGAGCTAAATCTGAACACATCGGTTTTACAACTGTCCCTGTGACACGCGTCAAAACTTTTTCTCTTATAACTGCGCGAAAAGCATGTATTCTTGCTTAATACAGCGAAACAAGTTGTTTTAGACCGAAACGAGCGAAATCACAACACATCGGTATTACAAGTGTTCCACGTGATACTCGTCAAAAATTTTTCTCTTATAACTGCGCGAAAAGCATGTATTCGTGCTTAATACAACGAAACAAGCTGTTTTAGACCGAAACGAGCTAAATCTGAACACATCGGTTTTACAAGTATCCACGTGATACTCGTCAAAACTTTTTCTCTTATAACTGCGCGAAAAGCATGTATTCTTGCTTAATACAGCGAAACAAGCTGTTTTAGACCGAAACGAGCTAAATCACAACACATCGGTATTACAAGTGTTCCACGTGATACTCGTCAAAAATTTTTCTCTTATAACTGCGCGAAAAGCATGTACTCGTGCTTAATACAACGAAACAAGCTGTTTTAGACCGAAACGAGCTAAATCTGAACACATCGGTTTTACAAGTATCCACGTGATATTCGTCAAAACTTTTTCTCTTATAACTGCGCGAGAAGCATGTATTCTTGCTTAATACAACGAAACAAGCTGTTTTAGACCGAAACGAGCTAAATCGCAACACATCGGTTTTACAAGTGTTCCTCTGATACGCGTCTAAACTTTTTCTCTTATAACTGCGCGAAAAGCATGTATTCTTGCTTAATACAACGAAACGAGCTACATCCGAAACGAGCTAAATCTGAACACATCGGTTTTACAACTGTCCCTGTGACACGCGTCAAAACTTTTTCTCTTATAACTGCGCGAAAAGCATGTATTCTTGCTTAATACAGCGAAACAAGTTGTTTTAGACCGAAACGAGCGAAATCACAACACATCGGTATTACAAGTGTTCCACGTGATACTCGTCAAAAATTTTTCTCTTATAACTGCGCGAAAAGCATGTATTCGTGCTTAATACAACGAAACAAGCTGTTTTAGACCGAAACGAGCTAAATCTGAACACATCGGTTTTACAAGTATCCACGTGATACTCGTCAAAACTTTTTCTCTTATAACTGCGCGAAAAGCATGTATTCTTGCTTAATACAGCGAAACAAGCTGTTTTAGACCGAAACGAGCTAAATCACAACACATCGGTATTACAAGTGTTCCACGTGATACTCGTCAAAAATTTTTCTCTTATAACTGCGCGAAAAGCATGTACTCGTGCTTAATACAACGAAACAAGCTGTTTTAGACCGAAACGAGCTAAATCTGAACACATCGGTTTTACAAGTATCCACGTGATATTCGTCAAAACTTTTTCTCTTATAACTGCGCGAGAAGCATGTATTCTTGCTTAATACAACGAAACAAGCTGTTTTAGACCGAAACGAGCTAAATCGCAACACATCGGTTTTACAAGTGTTCCTCTGATACGCGTCTAAACTTTTTCTCTTATAACTGCGCGAAAAGCATGTATTCGTGCTTAATACAACGAAACGAGCTACATCCGAAACGAGCTAAATCTGAACACATCGGTTTTACAACTGTCCCTGTGACACGCGTCAAAACTTTTTCTCTTATAACTGCGCGAAAAGCATGTATTCTTGCTTAATACAGCGAAACAAGTTGTTTTAGACCGAAACGAGCGAAATCACAACACATCGGTATTACAAGTGTTCCACGTGATACTCGTCAAAAATTTTTCTCTTATAACTGCGCGAAAAGCATGTATTCGTGCTTAATACAACGAAACAAGCTGTTTTAGACCGAAACGAGCTAAATCTGAACACATCGGTTTTACAAGTATCCACGTGATACTCGTCAAAACTTTTTCTCTTATAACTGCGCGAAAAGCATGTATTCTTGCTTAATACAGCGAAACAAGCTGTTTTAGACCGAAACGAGCTAAATCACAACACAAAGGTTTTACAAGTGTTCCTCTGATACGCGTCAAAACTTTTTCTCTTATAACTGCGCGAAAAGCATGTATTCTTGCTTAATACAACGAAACAAGCTGTTTTAGACCGAAACGAGCTAAATCACAACACATCGGTTTTACAAGTGTTCCTCTGTTACGCGTCTAATCTTTTTCTCTTATAACTGCGCGAAAAGCATGTATTCGTGCTTAATACAACGAAACAAGCTGTTTTAGTCCGAAACGAGCCAAATCACAACACATCGGTATTACAGGTGTTCCACGTGATACTCGTCAAAACGTCTTCTCTTATAACTGCGCGAAAAGCATGTATTCGTGCTTAATACAACGAAACAAGCTGTTTTAGACCAAAACGAGCTAGATCTGAACACATCAGTTTTACAAGTGTACATGTGATACGCGTCAAAACTTTTTCTCTTATAACTGCGCGAAAAGCACGTGTTCTTGCTTATTACAGCGAAACAAGATGTTTTAGACCGAAACGAGCTAAATCACAACACCTCGGTTTTACAAGTGTTCCTCTGATACGCGTCAAAACGTTTTCTTGTATAACTGCGCGTAAAGCATGTATTCGTGCTTAATACAACGAAACAAGCTGTTTTAGACCGAAACGAGCTAAATCACAACACATCGGTTTTACAAGTGTTCCTCTGATACGCGTCCAAACTTTTTCTCTTATAACTGCGCAAAAAGCATGTATTCGTGCTTAATACAACGAAACAAGCTGTTTTAGACCGAAACGAGCTAAATCTGAACACATAGGTTTTACAAGTGTCCCTGTGACACGCGTCAAAACTTTTTCTCTTATAACTGCGCGAAAAGCATGTATTCTTGCTTAATACAGCGAAACAAGCTGTTTTAGACCGAAACGAGGTAAATCTGAACACATCGGTTTTACAAGTGTCCTTGTGATGTGCCTTTAAAACTTTTTCTCTTATAACTGCGCGAAAACCATGTATTCTTGCTTAATACAGCGAAACAAGCTGTTTTAGACCGAAACGAGCTAAATCACAACACATCGGTTTTTGCAAGTGTTCCTCTGATACGCGTCAACACTTTTTTCTCTTATAACTGCGCGAAAAGCATGTATTCGTGCTTAGTCCAACGAAACAAGCTGTTTTAGACCGAAACGAGGTAAATCTGAACACATCGGTTTTACAAGTGTGCCTGAGACACGCCTTTAAAACTTTTTCTCTTATCACTGCGCGAAAAGCATGTATTCTTGCTTAATACAGCGAAACAAGCTGTTTTAGACCGAAACGAGCTAAATCACAACACATCGGTTTTACAAGTGTTCCTCTGATACGCGTCTAAACTTTTTCTCTTATAACTGCGCGAAAAGCATGTATTCGTGCTTAATACAACGAAACAAGCTGTTTTAGACCAAAACGAGCTAGATCTGAACACATCGGTTTTACAAGTGTTCCTCTGATACGCGTCAAAACTTTTTCTCTTATAACTGCGCAAAAAGCATGTATTCTTGCTTAATACAACGAAACAAGCTGTTTTAGACCGAAACGAGCTAAATCACAACACATCGGTTTTACAAGTGTCTCTCTGATACGCGTCAAAACTTTTTCTTTTATAACTGCGCGTAAAGTATGTATTCTTGCTTAATACAGCGAAACAAGCTGTTTTAGACCGAAACGAGCTAAATCACAACACAAAAGTTTTACAAGTGTTCCTCTGATACGCGTCAAATCTTTTTCTCTTATAACTGCGCGAAAAGCATGTATTCTTGCTTAATACAACGAAATAAGCTGTTTTAGACCGAAACGAGCTAAATCACAACACATCGGTTTTACAAGTGTTCCTCTGTTACGTGTCTAATCTTTTTCTCTTATAACTGCGCGAAAAGCATGTATTCGTGCTTAATACTGCGAAACAAGCTGTTTTAGACCAAAACGAGCTAGATCTGAACACATCGGTTTTCCAAGTGTCCATGTGATACGCGTCAAAACTTTTTCTCTTATAACTGCGCGACAAGCATGTATTCGTGCTTAATACAACGAAACAAGCTGTTTTAGTCCGAAAAGAGGTAAATCTGAACACATCGGTTTTACAAGTGTTCCTCTGATACGCGTCAAAACTTGTTCTCTTATAACTGCGCGAAAAGCTTGTATTCTTGCTTAATACAAAGAAACAAGCTGTTTTAGTCTGAAACGAGCCAAATCACAACACATCGGTATTACAAGTGTTCCACGTGATACTCGTCAAAACGTCTTCTCTTATAACTGCGCGAAAAGCATGTATTCGTGCCTAATACTGCGAAACAAGCTGTTTTTGACCAAAACTAGCTAGATCTGAACACATCAGTTTTACAAGTGTACATGTGATACGCGTCAAAACTTTTTCTCTTATAACTGCGCGAAAAGCACGTGTTCTTGCTTATTACAGCGAAACAAGATGTTTTAGACCGAAACTAGCTAAATCACAACACCTCGGTTTTACAAGTGTTCCTCTTATACGCGTCAAAACGTTTTCTTCTATAACTGCGCGTAAAGCATGTATTCGTGCTTAATACAACGAAACAAGCTGTTTTAGACCGAAACGAGCTAAATCACAACACATCGGTTTTACAAGTGTTCCTGATACGCGTCCAAACTTTTTCTCTTATAACTGCGCAAAAAGCATGTATTCGTGCTTAATACAACGTAACAAGCTGTTTTAGACCGAAACGAGCTAAATCTGAACACATCGGTTTTACAAGTGTCCCTGTGACACGCGTCAAAACTTTTTCTCTTATAACTGCGCGAAAAGCATGTATTCTTGCTTAATACAGCGAAACAAGCTGTTTTAGACCGAAACGAGGTAAATCTGAACACATCGGTTTTACAAGTGTCCTTGTGACGTGCCTTTAAAACTTTTTCTCTTATAACTGCGCGAAAAGCATGTATTCTTGCTTAATACAGCGAAACAAGCTGTTTTAGACCGAAACGAGCTAAATCACAACACATCGGTTTTTGCAAGTGTTCCTCTGATACGCGTCAACACTTTTTTCTCTTATAACTGCGCGAAAAGCATGTATTCGTGCTTAGTCCAACGAAACAAGCTGTTTTAGACCGAAACGAGGTTAATCTGAACACATCGGTTTTACAAGTGTGCCTGAGACACGCCTTTAAAGCTTTTTCTCTTATCACTGCGCGAAAAGCATGTATTCTTGCTTAATACAGCGAAACAAGCTGTTTTAGACCGAAACGAGCTAAATCACAACACATCGGTTTTACAAGTGTTCCTCTGATACGCGTCTAAACTTTTTCTCTTATAACTGCGCGAAAAGCATGTATTCGTGCTTAATACAACGAAACAAGCTGTTTTAGACCAAAACGAGCTAGATCTGAACACATCGGTTTTACAAGTGTCCTTGTGATACGCGTCAAAACTTTTTCTCTTATAACTGCGCGAAAAGCATGTGTTCGTGCTTAATACAACGAAACAAGCTGTTTTAGTCCGAAAAGAGTTAAATCTGAACACATCGGTTTTACAAGTGTTCCTCTGATACGCGTCAAAACTTTTTCTCTTATAACTGCGCGAAAAGCATGTATTCTTGCTTAATACAACGAAACAAGCTGTTTTAGACCGAAACGAGCTAAATCACAACACATCGGTTTTACAAGTGTCTCTCTGATACGCGTCAAAACTTTTTCTTCTATAACTGCGCGTAAAGCATGTATTCTTGCTTAATACAACGAAACAAGCTGTTTTAGACCGAAACGAGCTAAATCTGAACACATCGGTTTTACAAGTGTTCCTCTGATACGCGTCAAAACTTTTTCTCTTATAACTGCGCGAAAAGCATGTATTCTTGCTCAATACAGCGAAACAAGCTGTTTTAGACCGAAATGAGCTAAATCACAACACATCGGTTTTACAAGTGTTCCTGATACGCGTCAAAACTTTTTTTCTTATAACTGCGCGAAAAGCATGTATTCGTGCTTAATACAACGAAACAAGCTGTTTTAGACCAAAACGAGCTAAATCTGAACATATCGGTTTTACAAGTATCCATGTGATACTCGTCAAAACTTTTTCTCTTATAACTGCGCGAAAAGCATGTATTCTTGCTCAATACAGCGAAACAAGCTGTTTTAGACCGAAATGAGCTAAATCACAACACAAAGGTTTTACAAGTGTTCCTCTGATACGCGTCAAAACTTTTTCTCTTATAACTGCGCGAAAAGCATGTATTCTTGCTTAATACAACGAAACAAGCTGTTTTAGACCGAAACGAGCTAAATCACAACACATCGGTTTTACAAGTGTTCCTCTGTTACGCGTCTAATCTTTTTCTCTTATAACTGCGCGAAAAGCATGTATTCGTGCTTAATACTGCGAAACAAGCTGTTTTAGACCAAAACGAGCTAGATCTGAACACATCGGTTTTCCAAGTGTCCATGTGATACGCGTCAAAACTTTTTCTCTTATAACTGCGCGAAAAGCATGTATTCGTGCTTAATACAACGAAACAAGCTGTTTTAGTCCGAAAAGAGGTAAATCTCAACACATCGGTTTTACAAGTGTTCCTCTGATACGCGTCAAAACTTGTTCTCTTATAACTGCGCGAAAAGCTTGTATTCTTGCTTAATACAAAGAAACAAGCTGTTTTAGTCTGAAACGAGCCAAATCACAACACATCGGTATTACAAGTGTTCCACGTGATACTCGTCAAAACGTCTTCTCTTATAACTGCGCGAAAAGCATGTATTCGTGCTTAATACAACGAAACAAGCTGTTTTAAACCAACACGAGCTAGATCTGAACACATCAGTTTTACAAGTGTACATGTGATACGCGTAAAAACTTTTTCTCTTATAACTGCGCGAAAACCACGTGTTCTTGCTTATTACAGCGAAACAAGATGTTTTAGACCGAAACTAGCTAAATCACAACACCTCGGTTTTACAAGTGTTCCTCTGATACGCGTCAAAACTTTTTCTTCTATAACTGCGCGTAAAGCATGTATTCGTGCTTAATACAACGAAACAAGCTGTTTTAGACCGAAACGAGCTAAATCACAACACATCGGTTTTACAAGTGTTCCTCTGATACGCGTCCAAACTTTTTCTCTTATAACTGCGCAAAAAGCATGTATTCGTGCTTAATACAACGAAACAAGCTGTTTTAGACCGAAACGAGCTAAATCTGAACACATCGGTTTTACAAGTGTCCCTGTGACACGCGTCAAAACTTTTTCTCTTATAACTGCGCGAAAAGCATGTATTCTTGCTTAATACAGCGAAACAAGCTGTTTTAGACCGAAACGAGGTAAATCTGAACACATCGGTTTTACAAGTGTCCTTGTGACGTACCTTTAAAACTTTTTCTCTTATAACTGCGCGAAAAGCATGTATTCTTGCTTAATACAGCGAAACAAGCTGTTTTAGACCGAAACGAGCTAAATCACAACACATCGGTTTTTGCAAGTGTTCCTCTGATACGCGTCAACACTTTTTTCTCTTATAACTGCGCGAAAAGCATGTATTCGTGCTTAGTCCAACGAAACAAGCTGTTTTAGACCGAAACGAGGTAAATCTGAACACATCGGTTTTACAAGTGTGCCTGAGACACGCCTTTAAAACTTTTTCTCTTATCACTGCGCCAAAAGCATGTATTCTTGCTTAATACAGCGAAACAAGCTGTTTTAGACCGAGACGAGCTAAATCACAACACATCGGTTTTACAAGTGTTCCTCTGATACGCGTCTAAACTTTTTCTCTTATAACTGCGCGAAAAGCATGTATTCGTGCTTAATACAACGAAACAAGCTGTTTTAGACCAAAACGAGCTAGATCTGAACACATCGGTTTTACAAGTGTCCTTGTGATACGCGTCAAAACTTTTTCTCTTATAACTGCGCGAAAAGCATGTGTTCGTGCTTAATACAACGAAACAAGCTGTTTTAGTCCGAAAAGAGTTAAATTTGAACACATCGGTTTTACAAGTGTTCCTCTGATACGCGTCAAAACTTTTTCTCTTATAACTGCGCGAAAAGCATGTATTCTTGCTTAATACAACGAAACAAGCTGTTTTAGACCGAAACGAGCTAAATCACAACACATCGGTTTTACAAGTGTCTCTCTGATACGCGTCAAAACTTTTTCTTCTATAACTGCGCGTAAAGCATGTATTCTTGCTTAATACAACGAAACAAGCTGTTTTAGACCGAAACGAGCTAAATCTGAACACATCGGTTTTACAAGTGTTCCTCTGATACGCGTCAAAACTTTTTCTCTTATAACTGCGCGAAAAGCATGTATTCTTGCTCAATACAGCGAAACAAGCTGTTTTAGACCGAAATGAGCTAAATCACAACACATCGGTTTTACAAGTGTTCCTGATACGCGTCAAAACTTTTTTTCTTATAACTGCGCGAAAAGCATGTATTCTTGCTTAATACAGCGAAACAAGCTGTTTTAGACCGAAACGAGCTAAATCACAACACATCGGTATTACAAGTGTTCCACGTGATACTCGTCAAAAATTTTTCTCTTATAACTGCGCGAAAAGCATGTATTCGTGCTTAATACAACGAAACAAGCTGTTTTAGACCAAAACGAGCTAAATCTGAACATATCGGTTTTACAAGTATCCATGTGATACTCGTCAAAACTTTTTCTCTTATAACTGCGCGAAAAGCATGTATTCTTGCTCAATACAGCGAAACAAGCTGTTTTAGACCGAAATGAGCTAAATCACAACACAAAGGTTTTACAAGTGTTCCTCTGATACGCGTCAAAACTTTTTCTCTTATAACTGCGCGAAAAGCATGTATTCTTGCTTAATACAACGAAACAAGCTGTTTTAGACCGAAACGAGCTAAATCACAACACATCGGTTTTACAAGTGTTCCTCTGTTACGCGTCTAATCTTTTTCTCTTATAACTGTGCGAAAAGCATGTATTCGTGCTTAATACTGCGAAACAAGCTGTTTTAGACCAAAACGAGCTAGATCTGAACACATCGGTTTTCCAAGTGTCCATGTGATACGCGTCAAAACTTTTTCTCTTATAACTGCGCGAAAAGCATGTATTCGTGCTTAATACAACGAAACAAGCTGTTTTAGTCCGACACGAGCCAAATCACAACACATCGGTATTACAAGTGTTCCACGTGATACTCGTCAAAACGTCTTCTCTTATAACTGCGCGAAAAGCATGTATTCGTGCTTAATACAACGAAACAAGCTGTTTTAGACCAAAACGAGCTAGATCTGAACACATCAGTTTTACAAGTGTACATGTGATACGCGTCAAAACTTTTTCTCTTATAACTGCGCGAAAAGCACGTGTTCTTGCTTATTACAGCGAAACAAGATGTTTTAGACCGAAACGAGCTAAATCACAACACCTCGGTTTTACAAGTGTTCCTCTGATACGCGTCAAAACGTTTTTTTCTATAACTGCGCGTAAAGCATGTATTCGTGCTTAATACAACGAAACAAGCTGTTTTAGACCGAAACGAGCTAAATCACAACACATCGGTTTTACAAGTGTTCCTCTGATACGCGTCCAAACTTTTTCTCTTATAACTGCGCAAAAAGCATGTATTCGTGCTTAATACAACGAAACAAGCTGTTTTAGACCGAAACGAGCTAAATCTGAACACATCGGTTTTACAAGTGTCCCTGTGACACGCGTCAAAACTTTTTCTCTTATAACTGCGCGAAAAGCATGTATTCTTGCCTAATACAACGAAACAAGCTGTTTTAGTCCGACACGAGCCAAATCACAACACATCGGTATTACAAGTGTTCCACGTGATACTCGTCAAAACGTCTTCTCTTATAACTGCGCGAAAAGCATGTATTCGTGCTTAATACAACGAAACAAGCTGTTTTAGACCAAAACGAGCTAGATCTGAACACATCAGTTTTACAAGTGTACATGTGATACGCGTCAAAACTTTTTCTCTTATAACTGCGCGAAAAGCACGTGTTCTTGCTTATTACAGCGAAACAAGACGTTTTAGACCGAAACGAGCTAAATCACAACACCTCGGTTTTACAAGTGTTCCTCTGATACGCGTCAAAATGTTTTCTTCTATAACTGCGCGTAAAGCATGTATTCGTGCTTAATACAACGAAACAAGCTGTTTTAGACCGAAACGAGCTAAATCACAACACATCGGTTTTACAAGTGTTCCTCTGATACGCGTCCAAACTTTTTCTCTTATAACTGCGCAAAAAGCATGTATTCGTGCTTAATACAACGAAACAAGCTGTTTTAGACCGAAACGAGCTAAATCTGAACACATCGGTTTTACAAGTGTCCCTGTGACACACGTCAAAACTTTTTCTCTTATAACTGCGCGAAAAGCATGTATTCTTGCTTAATACAACGAAACAAGCTGTTTTAGACCAAAACGAGCTAGATCTGAACACATCGGTTTTACAAGTGTCCTTGTGATACGCGTCAAAACTTTTTCTCTTATAACTGCGCGAAAAGCATGTGTTCGTGCTTAATACAACGAAACAAGCTGTTTTAGTCCGAAAAGAGTTAAATCTGAACACATCGGTTTTACAAGTGTTCCTCTGATACGCGTCAAAACTTTTTCTCTTATAACTGCGCGAAAAGCATGTATTCTTGCTTAATACAACGAAACAAGCTGTTTTAGACCGAAACGAGCTAAATCTGAACACATCGGTTTTACGTGTTCCTCTGATAAGCGTCAAAACTTTTTCTCTTATAACTGCGCGAAAAGCATGTATTCTTGCTCAATACAGCGAAACAAGCTGTTTTAGACCGAAATGAGCTAAATCACAACACATCGGTTTTACAAGTGTTCCTGATACGCGTCAAAACTTTTTTCTTATAACTGCGCGAAAAGCATGTATTCTTGCTTAATACAGCGAAACAAGCTGTTTTAGACCGAAACGAGCTAAATCACAACACATCGGTATTACAAGTGCTTCACGTGATACTCGTCAAAAATTTTTCTCTTATAACTGCGCGAAAAGCATGTATTCGTGCTTAATACAACGAAACAAGCTGTTTTAGACCAAAACGAGCTAAATCTGTACATATCGGTTTTACAAGTATCCACGTGATACTCGTCAAAACTTTTTCTCTTATAACTGCGCGAAAAGCATGTATTCTTGCTTAATACAACGAAACAAGCTGTTTTAGACAGAAACGAGCTAAATCGCAACACATCGGTTTTACAAGTGTTCCTCTGATACGCGTCTAAACTTTTTCTCTTATAACTGCGCGAAAAGCATGTATTCGTGCTTAATACAACGAAACAAGCTGTTTTAGACCGAAACGAGCTAAATCTGAACACATCGGTTTTACAACTGTCCCTGTGACACGCGTCAAAACTTTTTCTCTTATAACTGCGCGAAAAGCATGTATTCTTGCTTAATACAGCGAAACAAGCTGTTTTAGACCGAAACGAGGTAAATCTGAACACATCGGTTTTACAAGTGTCCTTGTGACGTGCCTTTAAAACTTTTTCTCTTATAACTGCGCGAAAAGCATGTATTCTTGCTTAATACAGCGAAACAAGCTGTTTTAGACCGAAACGAGCTAAATCACAACACATCGGTTTTTGCAAGTGTTCCTCTGATAGGCGTCAACACTTTTTTCTCTTATAACTGCGCGAAAAGCATGTATTCGTGCTTAGTCCAACGAAACAAGCTGTTTTAGACCGAAACGAGGTAAATCTGAACACATCGGTTTTACAAGTGTGCCTGAGACACGCCTTTAAAACTTTTTCTCTTATCACTGCGCCAAAAGCATGTATTCTTGCTTAATACAGCGAAACAAGCTGTTTTAGACCGAGACGAGCTAAATCACAACACATCGGTTTTACAAGTGTTCCTCTGATACGCGTCTAAACTTTTTCTCTTATAACTGCGCGAAAAGCATGTATTCGTGCTTAATACAACGAAACAAGCTGTTTTAAACCAAAACGAGCTAGATCTGAACACATCGGTTTTACAAGTGTCCTTGTGATACGCGTCAAAACTTTTTCTCTTATAACTGCGCGAAAAGCATGTGTTCGTGCTTAAAACAACGAAACAAGCTGTTTTAGTCCGAAAAGAGTTAAATTTGAACACATCGGTTTTACAAGTGTTCCTCTGATACGCGTCAAAACTTTTTCTCTTATAACTGCGCGAAAAGCATGTATTCTTGCTTAATACAACGAAACAAGCTGTTTTAGACCGAAACGAGCTAAATCACAACACATCGGTTTTACAAGTGTCTCTCTGATACGCGTCAAAACTTTTTCTTCTATAACTGCGCGTAAAGCATGTATTCTTGCTTAATACAACGAAACAAGCTGTTTTAGACCGAAACGAGCCAAATCTGAACACATCGGTTTTACAAGTGTTCCTCTGATACGCGTCAAAACTTTTTCTCTTATAACTGCGCGAAAAGCATGTATTCTTGCTCAATACAGCGAAACAAGCTGTTTTAGACCGAAATGAGCTAAATCACAACACATCGGTTTTACAAGTGTTCCTGATACGCGTCAAAACTTTTTTTCTTATAACTGCGCGAAAAGCATGTATTCTTGCTTAATACAGCGAAACAAGCTGTTTAGACCGAAACGAGCTAAATCACAACACATCGGTATTACAAGTGTTCCACGTGATACTCGTCAAAAATTTTTCTCTTATAACTGCGCGAAAAGCATGTATTCGTGCTTAATACAACGAAACAAGCTGTTTTAGACCAAAACGAGCTAAATCTGAACATATCGGTTTTACAAGTATCCATGTGATACTCGTCAAAACTTTTTCTCTTATAACTGCGCGAAAAGCATGTATTCTTGCTCAATACAGCGAAACAAGCTGTTTTAGACCGAAATGAGCTAAATCACAACACAAAGGTTTTACAAGTGTTCCTCTGATACGCGTCAAAACTTTTTCTCTTATAACTGCGCGAAAGCATGTATTCTTGCTTAATACAACGAAACAAGCTGTTTTAGACCGAAACGAGCTAAATCACAACACATCGGTTTTACAAGTGTTCCTCTGTTACGCGTCTAATCTTTTTCTCTTATAACTGCGCGAAAAGCATGTATTCGTGCTTAATACTGCGAAACAAGCTGTTTTAGACCAAAACGAGCTAGATCTGAACACATCGGTTTTCCAAGTGTCCATGTGATACGCGTCAAAACTTTTTCTCTTATAACTGCGCGAAAAGCATGTATTCGTGCTTAATACAACGAAACAAGCTGTTTTAGTCCGACACGAGCCAAATCACAACACATCGGTATTACAAGTGTTCCACGTGATACTCGTCAAAACGTCTTCTCTTATAACTGCGCGAAAAGCATGTATTCGTGCTTAATACAACGAAACAAGCTGTTTTAGACCAAAACGAGCTAGATCTGAACACATCAGTTTTACAAGTGTACATGTGATACGCGTCAAAACTTTTTCTCTTATAACTGCGCGAAAAGCACGTGTTCTTGCTTATTACAGCGAAACAAGATGTTTTAGACCGAAACGAGCTAAATCACAACACCTCGGTTTTACAAGTGTTCCTCTGATACGCGTCAAAACGTTTTCTTCTATAACTGCGCGTAAAGCATGTATTCGTGCTTAATACAACGAAACAAGCTGTTTTAGACCGAAACGAGCTAAATCACAACACATCGGTTTTACAAGTGTTCCTCTGATACGCGTCCAAACTTTTTCTCTTATAACTGCGCAAAAAGCATGTATTCGTGCTTAATACAACGAAACAAGCTGTTTTAGACCGAAACGAGCTAAATCTGAACACATCGGTTTTACAAGTGTCCCTGTGACACGCGTCAAAACTTTTTCTCTTATAACTGCGCGAAAAGCATGTATTCTTGCCTAATACAACGAAACAAGCTGTTTTAGTCCGACACGAGCCAAATCACAACACATCGGTATTACAAGTGTTCCACGTGATACTCGTCAAAACGTCTTCTCTTATAACTGCGCGAAAAGCATGTATTCGTGCTTAATACAACGAAACAAGCTGTTTTAGACCGAAACGAGGTAAATCTGAACACATCGGTTTTACAAGTGTGCCTGAGACACGCCTTTAAAACTTTTTCTCTTATCACTGCGCCAAAAGCATGTATTCTTGCTTAATACAGCGAAACAAGCTGTTTTAGACCGAGACGAGCTAAATCACAACACATCGGTTTTACAAGTGTTCCTCTGATACGCGTCTAAACTTTTTCTCTTATAACTGCGCGAAAAGCATGTATTCGTGCTTAATACAACGAAACAAGCTGTTTTAAACCAAAACGAGCTAGATCTGAACACATCGGTTTTACAAGTGTCCTTGTGATACGCGTCAAAACTTTTTCTCTTATAACTGCGCGAAAAGCATGTGTTCGTGCTTAATACAACGAAACAAGCTGTTTTAGTCCGAAAAGAGTTAAATTTGAACACATCGGTTTTACAAGTGTTCCTCTGATACGCGTCAAAACTTTTTCTCTTATAACTGCGCGAAAAGCATGTATTCTTGCTTAATACAACGAAACAAGCTGTTTTAGACCGAAACGAGCTAAATCACAACACATCGGTTTTACAAGTGTCTCTCTGATACGCGTCAAAACTTTTTCTTCTATAACTGCGCGTAAAGCATGTATTCTTGCTTAATACAACGAAACAAGCTGTTTTAGACCGAAACGAGCCAAATCTGAACACATCGGTTTTACAAGTGTTCCTCTGATACGCGTCAAAACTTTTTCTCTTATAACTGCGCGAAAAGCATGTATTCTTGCTCAATACAGCGAAACAAGCTGTTTTAGACCGAAATGAGCTAAATCACAACACATCGGTTTTACAAGTGTTCCTGATACGCGTCAAAACTTTTTTTCTTATAACTGCGCGAAAAGCATGTATTCTTGCTTAATACAGCGAAACAAGCTGTTTTAGACCGAAACGAGCTAAATCACAACACATCGGTATTACAAGTGTTCCACGTGATACTCGTCAAAAATTTTTCTCTTATAACTGCGCGAAAAGCATGTATTCGTGCTTAATACAACGAAACAAGCTGTTTTAGACCAAAACGAGCTAAATCTGAACATATCGGTTTTACAAGTATCCATGTGATACTCGTCAAAACTTTTTCTCTTATAACTGCGCGAAAAGCATGTATTCTTGCTCAATACAGCGAAACAAGCTGTTTTAGACCGAAATGAGCTAAATCACAACACAAAGGTTTTACAAGTGTTCCTCTGATACGCGTCAAAACTTTTTCTCTTATAACTGCGCGAAAAGCATGTATTCTTGCTTAATACAACGAAACAAGCTGTTTTAGACCGAAACGAGCTAAATCACAACACATCGGTTTTACAAGTGTTCCTCTGTTACGCGTCTAATCTTTTTCTCTTATAACTGCGCGAAAAGCATGTATTCGTGCTTAATACTGCGAAACAAGCTGTTTTAGACCAAAACGAGCTAGATCTGAACACATCGGTTTTCCAAGTGTCCATGTGATACGCGTCAAAACTTTTTCTCTTATAACTGCGCGAAAAGCATGTATTCGTGCTTAATACAACGAAACAAGCTGTTTTAGTCCGACACGAGCCAAATCACAACACATCGGTATTACAAGTGTTCCACGTGATACTCGTCAAAACGTCTTCTCTTATAACTGCGCGAAAAGCATGTATTCGTGCTTAATACAACGAAACAAGCTGTTTTAGACCAAAACGAGCTAGATCTGAACACATCAGTTTTACAAGTGTACATGTGATACGCGTCAAAACTTTTTCTCTTATAACTGCGCGAAAAGCACGTGTTCTTGCTTATTACAGCGAAACAAGATGTTTTAGACCGAAACGAGCTAAATCACAACACCTCGGTTTTACAAGTGTTCCTCTGATACGCGTCAAAACGTTTTCTTCTATAACTGCGCGTAAAGCATGTATTCGTGCTTAATACAACGAAACAAGCTGTTTTAGACCGAAACGAGCTAAATCACAACACATCGGTTTTACAAGTGTTCCTCTGATACGCGTCCAAACTTTTTCTCTTATAACTGCGCAAAAAGCATGTATTCGTGCTTAATACAACGAAACAAGCTGTTTTAGACCGAAACGAGCTAAATCTGAACACATCGGTTTTACAAGTGTCCCTGTGACACGCGTCAAAACTTTTTCTCTTATAACTGCGCGAAAAGCATGTATTCTTGCCTAATACAACGAAACAAGCTGTTTTAGTCCGACACGAGCCAAATCACAACACATCGGTATTACAAGTGTTCCACGTGATACTCGTCAAAACGTCTTCTCTTATAACTGCGCGAAAAGCATGTATTCGTGCTTAATACAACGAAACAAGCTGTTTTAGACCAAAACGAGCTAGATCTGAACACATCAGTTTTACAAGTGTACATGTGATACGCGTCAAAACTTTTTCTCTTATAACTGCGCGAAAAGCACGTGTTCTTGCTTATTACAGCGAAACAAGATGTTTTAGACCGAAACGAGCTAAATCACAACACCTCGGTTTTACAAGTGTTCCTCTGATACGCGTCAAAATGTTCTATAACTGCGCGTAAAGCATGTATTCGTGCTTAATACAACGAAACAAGCTGTTTTAGACCGAAACGAGCTAAATCACAACACATCGGTTTTACAAGTGTTCCTCTGATACGCGTCCAAACTTTTTCTCTTATAACTGCGCAAAAAGCATGTATTCGTGCTTAATACAACGAAACAAGCTGTTTTAGACCGAAACGAGCTAAATCTGAACACATCGGTTTTACAAGTGTCCCTGTGACACGCGTCAAAACTTTTTCTCTTATAACTGCGAGAAAAGCATGTATTCTTGCTTAATACAACGAAACAAGCTGTTTTAGACCAAAACGAGCTAGATCTGAACACATCGGTTTTACAAGTGTCCTTGTGATACGCGTCAAAACTTTTTCTCATAACTGCGCGAAAAGCATGTGTTCGTGCTTAATACAACGAAACAAGCTGTTTTAGTCCGAAAAGAGTTAAATCTGAACACATCGGTTTTACAAGTGTTCCTCTGATACGCGTCAAAACTTTTTCTCTTATAACTGCGCGAAAAGCATGTATTCTTGCTTAATACAACGAAACAAGCTGTTTTAGACCGAAACGAGCTAAATCTGAACACATCGGTTTTACAAGTGTTCCTCTGATAAGCGTCAAAACTTTTTCTCTTATAACTGCGCGAAAAGCATGTATTCTTGCTCAATACAGCGAAACAAGCTGTTTTAGACCGAAATGAGCTAAATCACAACACATCGGTTTTACAAGTGTTCCTGATACGCGTCAAAACTTTTTTCTTATAACTGCGCGAAAAGCATGTATTCTTGCTTAATACAGCGAAACAAGCTGTTTTAGACCGAAACGAGCTAAATCACAACACATCGGTATTACAAGTGCTCCACGTGATACTCGTCAAAAATTTTCTCTTATAACTGCGCGAAAAGCATGTATTCGTGCTTAATACAACGAAACAAGCTGTTTTAGACCAAAACGAGCTAAATCTGAACATATCGGTTTTACAAGTATCCACGTGATACTCGTCAAAACTTTTTCTCTTATAACTGCGCGAAAAGCATGTATTCTTGCTTAATACAACGAAACAAGCTGTTTTAGACCGAAACGAGCTAAATCGCAACACATCGGTTTTACAAGTGTTCCTCTGATACGCGTCTAAACTTTTTCTCTTATAACTGCGCGAAAAGCATGTATTCGTGCTTAATACAACGAAACAAGCTGTTTTAGACCGAAACGAGCTAAATCTGAACACATCGGTTTTACAACTGTCCCTGTGACACGCGTCAAAACTTTTTCTCTTATAACTGCGCGAAAAGCATGTATTCTTGCTTAATACAGCGAAACAAGTTGTTTTAGACCGAAATGAGCTAAATCACAACATATCGGTTTTACAAATGTCCTCTGATACGCGTCAAAACTTTTTCTCTTATAACTGCGCGAAAAGCATGTATTCGTGCTTAGTCCAACGAAACAAGCTGTTTTAGACCGAAACGAGGTAAATCTGAACACATCGGTTTTACAAGTGTCCTTGTGACGACTTTAAAACTTTTTTTCTTATAACTGCGCGAAAAGCATGTATTCCTGCTTAATACAGCGAAACAAGCTGTTTTAGACCGAAATGAGCTAAATCACAACACATCGGTTTTACAAGTGTTCCTGATACGCGTCAAAACTTTTTTCTTATAACTGCGCGAAAAGCATGTATTCTTGCTTAATACAGCGAAACAAGCTGTTTTAGACCGAAACGAGCTAAATCACAACACATCGGTATTACAAGTGTTCCACGTGATACTCGTCAAAAATTTTTCTCATAACTGCGCGAAAAGCATGTATTCGTGCTTAATACAACGAAACAAGCTGTTTTAGACCAAAACGAGCTAAATCTGAACACATCGGTTTTACAAGTATCCACGTGATACTCGTCAAAACTTTTTCTCTTATAACTGCGCGAAAAGCATGTATTCTTGCTTAATACAACGAAACAAGCTGTTTTAGACCGAAATGAGCTAAATCACAACACATCGGTTTTACAAGTGTCTCTCTAATACGCGTCAAAACTTTTTCTCTTATAACTGCGCGAAAAGCATGTATTCTTGCTTAATACAGCGAAACAAGCTGTTTTAGACCGAAACGAGCTAAATCACAACACAAAGGTTTTACAAGTGTTCCTCTGATACGCTTCTAAAATTTCTGTTATAACTTCGCGAAAAGCATGTATTCGTGCTAAATACAACGAAACAAGCTGTTTTAGACCGAAACGAGCTAAATCTCAACACATCAGTCCCTGTGACACGCGTGAAAACTTTTCTTTTATAACTGCGCGAAAAGCATGTATTGTTGCTTAATACAGCGAAACAAGCTGTTTTAGACCGAAACGAGCTAAATCACAACACATCGGTTTTACAAGTTTTCCTCTGATACGCGTCAAAACTTTTTCTCTTATAACTGCGCGAAAAGCATGTATTCGTGCTTAATACAACGAAACAAGCTGTTTTAGACCGAAACGAGCTAAATCTGAACACATCGGTTTTACAACTGTCCCTGTGACTCGCGTCAATACTTTTTCTCTTATAACTGCGCGAAAAGCATGTATTCTTGCTTAATACAGCGAAACAAGTTGTTTTAGACCGAAATGAGCTAAATCACAACGTATCGGTTTTACAAATGTTCCTCTGATACGCGTCAAAAACTTTTTTCTCTTATAACTGCGCGAAAAGCATGTATTCGTGCTTAGTCCAACGAAACAAGCTGTTTAGACCGAAACGAGGTAAATCTGAACACATCGGTTTTACAAGTGTCCTTGTGACATGACTTTAAAACTTTTTCTCTTATAACTGCGCGAAAAGCATGTATTCCTGCCTAATACAGCGAAACAAGCTGTTTTAGACCAAAACGAGCTAAATCACAACACATCGGTTTTACAAGTGTTCCTCTGATATGCGTCAAATCTTTTTCTCTTATAACTGCGCTAAAAGCATGTATTCTTGCTTAATACAGCGAAACAAGCTGTTTTAGACCGAAACGAGCTAAATCACAACACATCGGTATTACAAGTGTTCCACGTGATACTCGTCAAAAATTTTTCTCTCATAACTGCGCGAAAAGCATGTATTCGTGCTTAATACAACGAAACAAGCTGTTTTAGACCGAAACGAGCTAAATCTGAACACATCGGTATTACAAGTGTTCCACGTGATACTCGTCAAAACTTTTTCTCTTATAACTGCGCGAAAAGCATGTGTTCGTGCTTAATACAACGAAACAAGCTGTTTTAGTCCGAAAGAGTTAAATCTGAACACATCGGTTTTACAAGTGTTCCTCTGATACGCGTCAAAACTTTTTCTCTTATAACTGCGCGAAAAGCATGTATTCTTGCTTAATACAACGAAACAAGCTGTTTTAGACCGAAACGAGCTAAATCACAACACATCGGTTTTACAAGTGTCTCTCTGATACGCGTCAAAACTTTTTCTTCTATAACTGCGCGTAAAGCATGTATTCTTGCTTAATACAACGAAACAAGCTGTTTTAGACCGAAATGAGCTAAATCACAACACAAAGGTTTTACAAGTGTTCCTGATACGCGTCAAAACTTTTTTTCTTATAACTGCGCGAAAAGCATGTATTCTTGCTTAATACAGCGAAACAAGCTGTTTTAGACCGAAACGAGCTAAATCACAACACATCGGTATTACAAGTGTTCCACGTGATACTCGTCAAAAATTTTTCTCTTATAACTGCGCGAAAAGCATATATTCGTGCTTAATACAACGAAACAAGCTGTTTTAGACCAAAACGAGCTAAATCTGAACATATCGGTTTTACAAGTATCCATGTGATACTCGTCAAAACTTTTTCTCTTATAACTGCGCGAAAAGCATGTATTCTTGCTCAATACAGCGAAACAAGCTGTTTTAGACCGAAATGAGCTAAATCACAACACAAAGGTTTTACAAGTGTTCCTCTGATACGCGTCAAAACTTTTTCTCTTATAACTGCGCGAAAAGCATGTATTCTTGCTTAATACAACGAAACAAGCTGTTTTAGACCGAAACGAGCTAAATCACAACACATCGGTTTTACAAGTGTTCCTCTGTTACGCGTCTAATCTTTTTCTCTTATAACTGCGCGAAAAGCATGTATTCGTGCTTAATACTGCGAAACAAGCTGTTTTAGACCAAAACGAGCTAGATCTGAACACATCGTTTTTCCAAGTGTCCATGTGATACGCGTCAAAACTTTTTCTCTTATAACTGCGCGAAAAGCATGTATTCGTGCTTAATACAACGAAAAAAGCTGTTTTAGTCCGACACGAGCCAAATCACAACACATCGGTATTACAAGTGTTCCACGTGATACTCGTCAAAACGTCTTCTCTTATAACTGCGCGAAAAGCATGTATTCGTGCTTAATACAACGAAACAAGCTGTTTTAGACCAAAACGAGCTAGATCTGAACACATCAGTTTTACAAGTGTACATGTGATACGCGTCAAAACTTTTTCTCTTATAACTGCGCGAAAAGCACGTGTTCTTGCTTATTACAGCGAAACAAGATGTTTTAGACCGACACGAGCTAAATCACAACACCTCGGTTTTACAAGTGTTCCTCTGATACGCGTCAAAACGTTTTCTTCTATAACTGCGCGTAAAGCATGTATTCGTGCTTAATACAACGAAACAAGCTGTTTTAGACCGAAACGAGCTAAATCACAACACATCGGTTTTACAAGTGTTCCTCTGATACGCGTCCAAACTTTTTCTCTTATAACTGCGCAAAAAGCATGTATTCGTGCTTAATACAACGAAACAAGCTGTTTTAGACCGAAACGAGCTAAATCTGAACACATCGGTTTTACAAGTGTCCCTGTGACACGCGTCAAAACTTTTTCTCCTATAACTGCGCGAAAAGCATGTATTCTTGCCTAATACAACGAAACAAGCTGTTTTAGTCCGACACGAGCCAAATCACAACACATCGGTATTACAAGTGTTCCACGTGATACTCGTCAAAACGTCTTCTCTTATAACTGCGCGAAAAGCATGTATTCGTGCTTAATACAACGAAACAAGCTGTTTTAGACCAAAACGAGCTAGATCTGAACACATCAGTTTTACAAGTGTACATGTGATACGCGTCAAAACTTTTTTCTCTTATAACTGCGCGAAAAGCATGTATTCGTGCTTAATAGAGCGAAACAAGCTGTTTTAGACCGAAACGAGCTAAATCACAACACAACGGTTTTACAAGTGTTCCTCTGATACGCGTCAAAACTTTTTCTTCTATAACTGCGCGAAAAGCATGTATTCTTGCTTAAAACAACGAAACAAGCTGTTTTATACCAAAACGAGCTGTATCTGAACACATCGGTTTTACAAGTATCCACGTGATACTCGTCAAAACTTTTTTCTCTTATAACTGCGCGAAAAGCATGTATTCGTGCTTAGTCCAACGAAACAAGCTGTTTTAGACCGAAACGAGGTAAATCTGAACACATCGGTTTTACAAGTGTCCCTGTGACACGCCTTTAAAACTTTTTCTCTTATAACTGCGCGAAAAGCATGTATTCCTGCTTAATACAGCGAAACAAGCTGTTTTAGACCGAAACGAGCTAAATCACAACACATCGGTTTTACAAGTATTCCTCTGATACGCGTCTAAACTTTTTCTCTTATAACTGCGCGAAAAGCATGTATTCGTGCTTAATACGACGAAACAAGCTGTTTTAGACCGAAACGAGCTAAATCACCACACATCGGTTTTACAAGTGTTCCTCTGATACGCGTCAAAACTTTTTCTCTTATAACTGCGCGAAAAGCATGTATTCGTGCTTAATACACCGAAACAAGCTGTTTTGGACCGAAACGAGCTAAATCACAACACATCGGTTTTACAAGTGTCTCTCTAATACGCGTCAAAACTTTTTCTCTTATAACTGCGCGAAAAACATGTATTCTTGCTTAATACAACGAAACAAGCTGTTTTAGACCGAAACGAGCTTAATCAAAACACATCGGTTTTACAAGTGTTGATCTGATACGCGTCTAAACTTTTCTCTTATAACTGCGCGAAAAGCATGTATTCGTGCTTAATACGACGAAACAAGCTGTTTTAGACCGAAACGAGCTAAATCTGAACACATCGGTTTTACAAGTGTCCCTGTGACACGCGTCAAAACTTTTTCTCTTATAACTGCGCGAAAAGCGTGTATTCTTGCTTAATGCAGCGAAACTAGCTGTTTTAGACCGAAACGAGCTGTATCTGAACACATCGGTTTTACAAGTATCCACGTGATACTCGTCAAAACTTTTTTCTCTTATAACTGCGCGAAAAGCATGTATTCGTGCTTAGTCCAACGAAACAAGCTGTTTTAGACCGAAACGAGGTAAATCTGAACACATCGGTTTTACAAGTGTCCCTGTGACACGCCTTTAAAACTTTTTCTCTTATAACTGCGCGAAAAGCATGTATTCCTGCTTAATACAGCGAAACAAGCTGTTTTAGACCGAAACGAGCTAAATCACAACACATCGGTTTTACAAGTATTCCTCTGATACACGTCTAAACTTTTTCTCTTATAACTGCGCGAAAAGCATGTATTCGTGCTTAATACGACGAAACAAGCTGTTTTAGACCGAAACGAGCTAAATCACCACACATCGGTTTTACAAGTGTTCCTCTGATACGCGTCAAAACTTTTTCTCTTATAACTGCGCGAAAAGCATGTATTCGTGCTTAATACACCGAAACAAGCTGTTTTGGACCGAAACGAGCTAAATCACAACACATCGGTTTTACAAGTGTCTCTCTAATACGCGTCAAAACTTTTTCTCTTATAACTGCGCGAAAAGCATGTATTCTTGCTTAATACAACGAAACAAGCTGTTTTAGACCGAAACGAGCTAAATCTGAACACATCGGTTTTACAAGTGTCCCTGTGACACGCGTCAAAACTTTTTCTCTTATAACTGCGCGAAAAGCGTGTATTCTTGCTTAATGCAGCGAAACAAGCTGTTTTAGACCGAAACGAGGTAAATCTGAACACATCGGTTTTACAAGTGTCCCTGTGACACGCCTTTAAAACTTTTTCTCTTATAACTGCGCGAAAAGCATGTATTCCTGCTTAATACAGCGAAACAAGCTGTTTTAGACCGAAACGAGCTAAATCACAACACATCGGTTTTACAAGTATTCCTCTGATACGCGTCTAAACTTTTTCTCTTAAAACTGCGCGAAAAGCATGTATTCGTGCTTAATACGACGAAACAAGCTGTTTTAGACCGAAACGAGCTAAATCACCACACATCGGTTTTACAAGTGTCTCTCTAATACGCGTCAAAACTTTTTCTCTTATAACTGCGCGAAAAGCATGTATTCTTGCTTAATACAACGAAACAAGCTGTTTTAGACCGAAACGAGCTTAATCAAAACACATCGGTTTTACAAGTGTTGATCTGATACGCGTCTAAACTTTTCTCTTATAACTGCGCGAAAAGCATGTATTCGTGCTTAATACGACGAAACAAGCTGTTTTAGACCGAAACGAGCTAAATCTGAACACATCGGTTTTACAAGGGTTCCCTGTGACACGCCTCAAAACTTTTTCGCTTATAACTGCGCGAAAAGCATGTATTCTAGCTTAATGCAGCGAAACTAGCTGTTTTAGTCCGAAACGAGCTAAATCACCACACATCGGTTTTACAAGTGTTCCTCTGATACGCGTCAAAACTTTTTCTCTTATAACTGCGCGAAAAGCTTGTATTCGTGCTTAGTCCAACGAAACAAGCTGTTTTAGACCGAAACGAGGTAAATCTGAAAACATCGGTTTTACAAGTGTCCCTGTGACATGCCTTTAAAACTTTTTCTCTTATAACTGCGCGAAAAGCATGTATTCGTGCTTAATACAACGAAACAGGCTGTTTTAGACCGAAACGAGGTAAATCTGAACACATCGGGTTTACAAGTGTCCCTGTGACATGCCTTTAAAGCTTTTTCTCTTATAACTGCGCGAAAAGCATGTATTCGTGCTTAATACAACGAAACAAGCTGTTTTAGACCGAAACTAGCTAAGTCTGAACACATCGGTTTTACAAGTGTCCCTGTGACACGCGTCAAAATTTTTTCTCTTATAACTGCGCGAAAAGCATGTATTCGTGCTTAATACACCGAAACAAGCTGTTTTGGACCGGAACGAGCTAAATCACAATACATCGGCTTTACAAGTGTCTCTCTAATACGCGTCAAAACTTTTTCTCCTATAACTGCGCGAAAAGCATGTATTCTTGCTTAATACAACGAAACAAGCTGTTTTAGACCGAAACGAGCTTAATCAAAACACATCGGTTTTACAAGTGTTCCTCTGGTACGCGTCTAAACTTTTTCTTTTATAACTGCGCGAAAAGCATGTATTCGTGCTTAATACGACGAAACAAGCTGTTTTAGACCGAAACGAGCTAAATCACCACACATCGGTTTTACAAGTGTTCCTCTGATACGCGTCAAAACTTTTTCTCTTATAACTGCGCGAAAAGCATGTATTCGTGCTTAATACAACGAAACAAGCTGTTTTAGACCGAAACGAGCTAAATCACAACACATCGGTTTTACAAGTGTCTCTCTAATACGCGTCAAAACTTTTTCTCGTATAACTGCGCGTAAAGCATGTATTCGTGCTTAATACAACGAAACAAGCTGTTTTAGACCGAAACGAGCTAAATCCGAACACATCGGTTTTACAAGTATTCCTGTGACACGCGTCAAAACTTTCTCTTATAACTGCGCGAAAAGCATGTATTCTTGCTTAATACAGCGAAACAAGCTGTTTTAGACCGAAACGAGCTAAATCACAACACATCGGTTTTACAAGTGTTCCTCTGATACGCGTCAAAACTTTTTCTCGTATAACTGCGCGAAAAGCATGTATTCTTGCTTAATACAACGAAACAAGCTGTTTTAGACCGAAACGAGCTTAATCAAAACACATCGGTTTTACAAGTGTTCCTCTGATACGCGTCAAAACTTTTTCTCTTATAACTGCGCGAAAAGCATGTATTCGTGCTTAGTCCAACGAAACAAGCTGTTTTAGACAGAAACGAGGTAAATCTGAAAACATCGGTTTTACAAGTGTCCCTGTGACATGGCTTCAAAACTTTTTCTCTTATAACTGCGCGAAAAGCATGTATTCGTGCTTAATACAACGAAACAAGCTGTTTTAGACCGAAACGAGGTAAATCTGAACACATCGGTTTTACAAGTGTCCCTGTGACACGCTTCAAAACTTTTTCTCTTATAACTGCGCGAAAAGCATGTATTCTTGCTTAATACAGCGAAACAAGCTGTTTTAGACCGAAACGAGCTAAATCACAACACATCGGTTTTACAAGTTTTCCTCTGATACGCGTCAAAATTTTTCTTTTATAACTGCGCGAAAAGCATGTATTCGTGCTTAATACAACGAAACAAGCTGTTTTAGACCGAAACGAGCTAAATCACAACACATCGGTTTTACAAGTGATCCTCTGATACGCGTCAAAACTTTTTCTCTTATAACTGCGCGAAAAGCATGTATTCGTGCTTAATACAACGAAACAAGCTGTTTTAGACCGAAACGAGCTTAATCAAAACACATCGGTTTTACAAGCGTTCCTCTGATACGCGTCAAAACTTTTTCTCTTATAACTGCGCGAAAAGCATGTATTCTTGCTTAATACGACGAAACAAGCTGTTTTAGACCGAAACGAGCTAAATCACCACACATCGGTTTTACAAGTGTTCCTCTGATACGCGTCAAAACTTTTTCTCTTATAACTGCGCGAAAAGCAAGTATTCGTGCTTAATACACCGAAACAAGCTGTTTTGGACCGAAACGAGCTAAATCACAACACATCGGTTTTACAAGTGTTCCTCTGATACGCGTCAAAACTTTTTCTCTTATAACTGCGCGAAAAGCATGTATTCGTGCTTAATACAACGAAACAAGCTGTTTTAGACCGAAACGAGCTAAATCACAACACATCGGTTTTACAAGTGTCTCTAATACGCGTCAAAACTTTTTCTCGTATAACTGCGCGTAAAGCATGTATTCGTGCTTAATACAACGGAACAAGCTGTTTTAGACCGAAACGAGCTAAATCCGAACACATCGGTTTTACAAGTATTCCTGTGACACGCGTCAAAACTTTCTCTTATAACTGCGCGAAAAGCATGTATTCTTGCTTAATACAGCGAAACAAGCTGTTTTAGACCGAAACGAGCTAAATCACAACACATCGGTTTTACAAGTGTTCCTCTGATACGCGTCAAAACTTTTTCTCGTATAACTGCGCGAAAAGCATGTATTCTTGCTTAATACAACGAAACAAGCTGTTTTAGACCGAAACGAGCTTAATCAAAACACATCGGTTTTACAAGTGTTCCTCTGATACGCGTCAAAACTTTTTCTCTTATAACTGCGCGAAAAGCATGTATTCGTGCTTAGTCCAACGAAACAAGCTGTTTTAGACAGAAAAGAGGTAAATCTGAAAACATCGGTTTTACAAGTGTCCCTGTGACATGCCTTCAAAACTTTTTCTCTTATAACTGCGCGAAAAGCATGTATTCGTGCTTAATACAACGAAACAAGCTGTTTTAGACCGAAACGAGCTAAATCTGAACACATCGGTTTTACAAGTGTCCCTGTGACACGCTTCAAAACTTTTTCTCTTATAACTGCGCGAAAAGCATGTATTCTTGCTTAATACAGCGAAACAAGCTGTTTTAGACCGAAACGAGCTAAATCACAACACATCGGTTTTACAAGTTTTCCTCTGATACGCGTCAAAATTTTTCTTTTATAACTGCGCGAAAAGCATGTATTCGTGCTTAATACAACGAAACAAGTTGTTTTAGACCGAAACGAGCTAAATCACAACACATCGGTTTTACAAGTATTCCTCTGATACGCGTCTAAACTTTTTCTCTTATAACTGCGCGAAAAGCATGTATTCGTGCTTAATACGACGAAACAAGCTGTTTTAGACCGAAACGAGCTAAATCACCACACTTCGGTTTTACAAGTGTTCCTCTGATACGCGTCAAAACTTTTTCTCTTATAACTGCGCGAAAAGCATGTATTCGTGCTTAATACACCGAAACAAGCTGTTTTGGACCGAAACGAGCTAAATCACAACACATCGGTTTTACAAGTGTCTCTCTAATACGCGTCAATACTTTTACTCTTATAACTGCGCGAAAAACATGTATTCTTGCTTAATACAACGAAACAAGCTGTTTTAGACCGAAACGAGCTTAATCAAAACACATCGGTTTTACAAGTGTTGATCTGATACGCGTCTAAACTTTTCTCTTATAACTGCGCGAAAAGCATGTATTCGTGCTTAATACGACGAAACAAGCTGTTTTAGACCGAAACGAGCTAAATCTGAACACATCGGTTTTACAAGTGTCCCTGTGACACGCGTCAAAACTTTTTCTCTTATAACTGCGCGAAAAGCGTGTATTCTTGCCTAATGCAGCGAAACTAGCTGTTTTAGACCGAAACGAGCTGTATCTGAACACATCGGTTTTACAAGTATCCACGTGATACTCGTCAAAACTTTTTTCTCTTATAACTGCGCGAAAAGCATGTATTCGTGCTTAGTCCAACGAAACAAGCTGTTTTAGACCGAAACGAGGTAAATCTGAACACATCGGTTTTACAAGTGTCCCTGTGACACGCCTTTAAAACATTTTCTCTTATAACTGCGCGAAAAGCATGTATTCCTGCTTAATACAGCGAAACAAGCTGTTTTAGACCGAAACGAGCTAAATCACAACACATCGGTTTTACAAGTATTCCTCTGATACGCGTCTAAACTTTTTCTCTTATAACTGCGCGAAAAGCATGTATTCGTGCTTAATACGACGAAACAAGCTGTTTTAGACCGAAACGAGCTAAATCACCACACATCGGTTTTACAAGTGTTCCTCTGATACGCGTCAAAAATTTTTCTCTTATAACTGCGCGAAAAGCATGTATTCGTGCTTAATACAACGAAACAAGCTGTTTTAGACCGAAACGAGCTAAATCACAACACATCGGTTTTACAAGTGTCTCTCTAATACGCGTCAAAACTTTTTCTCGTATAACTGCGCGTAAAGCATGTCATCATCATCATCATCATCAGCCTTACTACACCCACTGCAGGGCAAAGGCCTCTCCCATGTCTCTCCAATTAACCCTATTCTTTGCCATCTGCATCCACTCTTTGCCTGCAAACTTCTTAATCTCATCCGCCCATCTAACCTTCTGCCGCCCCCTGCTACGCTTACTTTCTCTTGGAACCCACTCCGTTACCCTTAAAGACCAGCGGTTATCTTGCCTTCGGATGACATGCCCTGCCCAAGCCCATTTCTTTCTCTTGATTTCGACTAGGATGTCATTAACCCGTGTTTGTTCCCTCACCCACTCTGCCCGCTTCCGATCTCTTAACGTTACACCTATCATTTTTCTTTCCATGGCTCGCTGCGTTGTCCTTAACTTAAGCTGAACTCTTTTCGTTAGCCTCCACGTTTCTGCCCCGTAGGTGAGTACCGGTAAGATTATGCTGTTGTACACTTTCCTCTTGAGGGAAATTGGTAAACTGCCACTCATGATCTGCGAGAATTTGCCATATGCGCTCCACCCCATTCTTATCCTTCTAGTTATCTCCCTCTCATGATCCGGATCAGCTGTCACTACCTGCCCTAAGTAGACGTATTCCGGCACAATTTCTAGGCTCTCGCTGCCAATTGTGAACTGTTGTTCCCTTGCTAGACTGTTGAACATTACCTTGGTTTTCTGCATGTTAATTTTTAGACCCATCGATCTGCTCTGCCTGTCTAACTCGTTGATCATGATTTGCAGTTCACCTCCTGAGTGACTCAGCAAGGCAATGTCATCAGCAAATCTCAGATTATTTAGGTATTCTCCATTTATTCTTATTCCCAACTGTTCCCAATTCAGGCCTCGAAATACCTCCTGCAAACATGCGGTGAACAGCATTGGCGATATCGTGTCTCCTTGCCTGACGCCCTTCCTTATTGGAATTTTATTGCTGACTTTATGGAGGACTATAGTAGCTGTGCAGTTGCTATATATATCTTCCAGTATTTTGACATAAGGCTCTTCTACCCCCTTATTACGCAATGCCTGTATGACTGCTGAGGTTTCCACTGAGTCGAATGCTTTCTCGTAATCAATGAAAGCTATATATAGAGGTTGGTTATATTCTGCGCATTTCTCTATCACCTGATTGATAGTGTGAATATGATCTATTGTGGAATATCCTTTACGAAAGCCTGCCTGATCATTTGGTTGATTAAAGTCTAACGTTGCCCTGACTCTATTAGCGATTACCTTAGTAAATACTTTGTAGGCAACGGATAGTAAGCTGATCGGCCTGTAATTTTTCAAGTCCTTGGCGTCTCCCTTCTTATGAATTAAGATAATGTTTGCATTCTTCCAAGCTTCTGGTACAGTCGAGGTCATAAGGCATTGCGTATACAGGGTGGCTAGTTTTTCTAGCACGATGTCCCCTCCATCCTTCAACAGATCTGCTGTTACCTGATCCTCCCCAGCTGCTTTTCCCCTTTTCATTGCTTCTAAGGCTTTCTTTACTTCATCTTTCGTTACTGGCGGGATGACGCATTGCTGTGCACTGCTGTCTTTCTCATTGGCGCTCTGATTACATTGGCTACTGTACAGCTCTGTGTAGAACTCTTCGGCTACGTTAACTATCTTATCCATATTGCTTATGACATTGCCCTGCTTGTCTCTTAATGCATACATCTGGTTTTTACCTATGCCTAGTTTCCTCTTCACTGTTTTTAGACTACCTCCGTTCTTTATAGCATGCTCGATTCTCTCCATATTAAACTTCCTTATGTCGGCTACCTTGCGCTTATTTATTAACTTTGATAGCTCTGTTAGTTCTATTCTATCGGTAGTGTTAGATGCCTTCATGTTTTGGCGCTTCTTAATCAGATCTTTCGTCACCTGAGATAGCTTCCCGGTATCTTTTCGAACTGTCCTACCGCCTACTTCTACGGCGCACTCCGTAATTATTGATGTCAGGTTATCGTGCATTGAGTGAACATCAAGGTCATCTTCCTCAGTTAAAGCCGAGTATCTGTTTTGCAGCGCTATCCTAAACTCCTGTGCTTTCCCTCTTACGGCTAACTCGTTAATGGTCTTCTTCTTCGCTAGCTTCTTCCGTTCCCTCTTCAAGTCTAAGCTAATTCTAGACCTCACCATTCTATGGTCGCTGCAACGCACCCTTCCGAGGACGGCCACATCCTGAATGATGCCAGGTTTAGCGCATAGTATGAAGTCGATTTCATTTTTAATCTCACCATTGGGGCTCTTCCAGGTCCACTTCCTGTTTTCTCGTTTGCGGAAGAAGGTATTCATGATCCGTAAATTATTTCTATCCGCGAATTCGACTAATAACTCTCCCCTGCTATTTCTAGAGCCTATCCCATAGTCACCTACCGCGTGGTCGTCAGCCTGCTTCTTGCCCACCTTCGCATTGAAGTCGCCCATCAGTACAGTGTACTGCGATTTTACTCTATTCATTGCTGATTCTACGTCCTCATAGAAGCTTTCAACGGTCTGGTCATCATGGCTGGATGTGGGTGCGTAGGCCTGCACCACTTTCAGCTTGTACCTCCTATTCAGCCTAATTACTATTGCTGCTGCCCTCTCGTTAATACTGTAGAACTCCTCTACGTTGCCAGCTATATCCTTATTAATGAGGAAACCCACACCTAGTTCTCGTCTATCCTTTAACCCACGATAGCACAGTATGTGTCCGTCCTTTAGCACTGTATACGCCTCACCTGTCCTCCTAACTTCGCTAAGCCCTATCACATCCCATTTAATTCCCGCTAGTTCCTCGAACAGCACTGCTAGGCTAGCCTCACTAGCTAAAGTTCTAGCGTTAAACGTTGCCAGGTTCAGATTCCAATGGCGGCCTGTCCGGAGCCAGAGATTCTTAGCACCCTCCGCTGCGTCACAGGTCTGACCGCCGCCGTGGTCAGTTGCTCTGCAGCCGCTGGGGACTGAGGGCCGAGGGTTAATTGGTTTGATCATAGAAGGTTGTGGCCAAGTACTACACCAGGGTGGCCAAATCCTGCTCTGGTGAGAGAGTGCGTTGTCGGTTCTGGTCACCAAGATAAGGCCGCACTCCAGGCCTGGTTATGCAATTCCATCGACACGCGGATCTTTTTCTTTTTTAAACCCGGTGGAGAATTGCGCGGCACCAGGATTTGAACCCCGGTCCTCTTGCACGCGAGGCGGATGTTCTACCTCTACGCCATCGCTGCATCGTCTCGTGTATTCGCATGTATTCGTGCTTAATACAACGAAACAAGCTGTTTTAGACCGAAACGAGCTAAATCCGAACACATCGGTTTTACAAGTATTCCTGTGACACGCGTCAAAACTTTCTCTTATAACTGCGCGAAAAGCATGTATTCTTGCTTAATACAGCGAAACAAGCTGTTTTAGACCGAAACGAGCTAAATCACAACACATCGGTTTTACAAGTGTTCCTCTGATACGCGTTAAAACTTTTTCTCGTATAACTGTGCGAAAAGCATGTATTCTTGCTTAATACAACGAAACAAGCTGTTTTAGACCGAAACGAGCTTAATCAAAACATATCGGTTTTACAAGTGTTCCTCTGATACGCGTCAAAACTTTTTCTCTTATAACTGCGCGAAAAGCATGTATTCGTGCTTAGTCCAACGAAACAAGCTGTTTTAGACAGAAACGAGGTAAATCTGAAAACATCGGTTTTACAAGTGTCCCTGTGACATGCCTTCAAAACTTTTTCTCTTATAACTGCGCGAAAAGCATGTATTCGTGCTTAATACAACGAAACAAGCTGTTTTAGACCGAAACGAGCTAAATCTGAACACATCGGTTTTACAAGTGTCCCTGTGACACGCTTCAAAACTTTTTCTCTTATAACTGCGCGAAAAGCATGTATTCTTGCTTAATACAGCGAAACAAGCTGTTTTAGACCGAAACGAGCTAAATCACAACACATCGGTTTTACAAGTTTTCCTCTGATACGCGTCAAAATTTTTCTTTTATAACTGCGCGAAAAGCATGTATTCGTGCTTAATACAACGAAACAAGCTGTTTTAGACCGAAACGAGCTAAATCACAACACATCGGTTTTACAAGTGATCCTCTGATACGCGTCAAAACTTTTTCTCTTATAACTGCGCGAAAAGCATGTATTCGTGCTTAATACAACGAAACAAGCTGTTTTAGACCGAAACGAGCTTAATCAAAACACATCGGTTTTACAAGTGTTCCTCTGATACGCGTCAAAACTTTTTCTCTTATAACTGCGCGAAAAGCATGTATTCTTGCTTAATACGACGAAACAAGCTGTTTTAGACCGAAACGAGCTAAATCACCACACATCGGTTTTACAAGTGTTCCTCTGATACGCGTCAAAACTTTTTCTCTTATAACTGCGCGAAAAGCATGTATTCGTGCTTAATACACCGAAACAAGCTGTTTTGGACCGAAACGAGCTAAATCACAACACATCGGTTTTACAAGTGTTCCTCTGATACGCGTCAAAACTTTTTCTCTTATAACTGCGCGAAAAGCATGTATTCGTGCTTAATACAACGAAACAAGCTGTTTTAGACCGAAACGAGCTAAATCACAACACATCGGTTTTACAAGTTTTCCTCTGATACGCGTCAAAATTTTTCTTTTATAACTGCGCGAAAAGCTTGTATTCGTGCTTAGTCCAACGAAACAAGCTGTTTTAGACCGAAACGAGCTAAATCTGAAAACATCGGTTTTACAAGTGTCCCTGTGACATGCCTTTAAAACTTTTTCTCTTATAACTGCGCGAAAAGCATGTATTCGTGCTTAATACAACGAAACAGGCTGTTTTAGACCGAAACGAGGTAAATCTGAACACATCGGGTTTACAAGTGTCCCTGTGACATGCCTTTAAAGCTTTTTCTCTTATAACTGCGCGAAAAGCATGTATTCGTGCTTAATACGACGAAACAAGCTGTTTTAGACCGAAACGAGCTAAATCACCACACATCGGTTTTACAAGTGTTCCTCTCATACGCGTCAAAACTTTTTCTCTTATAACTGCGCGAAAAGCATGTATTCGTGCTTAATACACCGAAACAAGCTGTTTTGGACCGAAACGAGCTAAATCACAACACATCGGTTTTACAAGTGTCTCTCTAATACGCGTCAATACTTTTACTCTTATAACTGCGCGAAAAACATGTATTCTTGCTTAATACAACGAAACAAGCTGTTTTAGACCGAAACGAGCTTAATCAAAACACATCGGTTTTACAAGTGTTGATCTGATACGCGTCTAAACTTTTCTCTTATAACTGCGCGAAAAGCATGTATTCGTGCTTAATACGACGAAACAAGCTGTTTTAGACCGAAACGAGCTAAATCTGAACACATCGGTTTTACAAGTGTCCCTGTGACACGCGTCAAAACTTTTTCTCTTATAACTGCGCGAAAAGCGTGTATTCTTGCTTAATGCAGCGAAACTAGCTGTTTTAGACCGAAACGAGCTGTATATGAACACATCGGTTTTACAAGTATCCACGTGATACTCGTCAAAACTTTTTTCTCTTATAACTGCGCGAAAAGCATGTATTCGTGCTTAGTCCAACGAAACAAGCTGTTTTAGACCGAAACGAGGTAAATCTGAACACATCGGTTTTACAAGTGTCCCTGTGACACGCCTTTAAAACATTTTCTCTTATAACTGCGCGAAAAGCATGTATTCCTGCTTAATACAGCGAAACAAGCTGTTTTAGACCGAAACGAGCTAAATCACAACACATCGGTTTTACAAGTATTCCTCTGATACGCGTCTAAACTTTTTCTCTTATAACTGCGCGAAAAGCATGTATTCGTGCTTAATACGACGAAACAAGCTGTTTTAGACCGAAACGAGCTAAATCACCACACATCGGTTTTACAAGTGTTCCTCTGATACGCGTCAAAAATTTTTCTCTTATAACTGCGCGAAAAGCATGTATTCGTGCTTAATACAACGAAACAAGCTGTTTTAGACCGAAACGAGCTAAATCACAACACATCGGTTTTACAAGTGTCTCTCTAATACGCGTCAAAACTTTTTCTCGTATAACTGCGCGTAAAGCATGTATTCGTGCTTAATACAACGAAACAAGCTGTTTTAGACCGAAACGAGCTAAATCCGAACACATCGGTTTTACAAGTATTCCTGTGACACGCGTCAAAACTTTCTCTTATAACTGCGCGAAAAGCATGTATTCTTGCTTAATACAGCGAAACAAGCTGTTTTAGACCGAAACGAGCTAAATCACAACACATCGGTTTTACAAGTGTTCCTCTGATACGCGTTAAAACTTTTTCTCGTATAACTGTGCGAAAAGCATGTATTCTTGCTTATTACAACGAAACAAGCTGTTTTAGACCGAAACGAGCTTAATCAAAACACATCGGTTTTACAAGTGTTCCTCTGATACGCGTCAAAACTTTTTCTCTTATAACTGCGCGAAAAGCATGTATTCGTGCTTAGTCCAACGAAACAAGCTGTTTTAGACAGAAACGAGGTAAATCTGAAAACATCGGTTTTACAAGTGTCCCTGTGACATGCCTTCAAAACTTTTTCTCTTATAACTGCGCGAAAAGCATGTATTCGTGCTTAATACAACGAAACAAGCTGTTTTAGACCGAAACGAGCTAAATCTGAACACATCGGTTTTACAAGTGTCCCTGTGACACGCTTCAAAACTTTTTCTCTTATAACTGCGCGAAAAGCATGTATTCTTGCTTAATACAGCGAAACAAGCTGTTTTAGACCGAAACGAGCTAAATCACAACACATCGGTTTTACAAGTTTTCCTCTGATACGCGTCAAAATTTTTCTTTTATAACTGCGCGAAAAGCATGTATTCGTGCTTAATACAACGAAACAAGCTGTTTTAGACCGAAACGAGCTAAATCACAACACATCGGTTTTACAAGTGATCCTCTGATACGCGTCAAAACTTTTTCTCTTATAACTGCGCGAAAAGCATGTATTCGTGCTTAATACAACGAAACAAGCTGTTTTAGACCGAAGCGAGCTTAATCAAAACACATCGGTTTTACAAGTGTTCCTCTGATACGCGTCAAATCTTTTTCTCTTATAACTGCGCGAAAAGCATGTATTCTTGCTTAATACGACGAAACAAGCTGTTTTAGACCGAAACGAGCTAAATCACCACACATCGGTTTTACAAGTGTTCCTCTGATACGCGTCAAAACTTTTTCTCTTATAACTGCGCGAAAAGCATGTATTCGTGCTTAATACACCGAAACAAGCTGTTTTGGACCGAAACGAGCTAAAT
The DNA here is from genome assembly GCF_052857255.1 of Amblyomma americanum. Lineage (NCBI taxonomy): Eukaryota > Metazoa > Arthropoda > Arachnida > Ixodida > Ixodidae > Amblyomma > Amblyomma americanum. Next base: position 188,506 of record NW_027526598.1, read on the forward strand.
CACAACACATCGGTTTTACAAGTGTTCCTCTGATACGCGTCAAAACTTTTTCTCTTATAACTGCGCGAAAAGCGTGTATTCGTGCTTAATACAACGAAACAAGCTGTTTTAGACCGAAACGAGCTAAATCACAACACATCGGTTTTACAAGTGTCTCTCTAATACGCGTCAAAACTTTTTCTCGTATAACTGCGCGTAAAGCATGTATTCGTGCTTAATACAACGAAACAAGCTGTTTTAGACCGAAACGAGCTAAATCCGAACACATCGGTTTTACAAGTATTCCTGTGACACGCGTCAAAAACTTTCTCTTATAACTGCGCGAAAAGCATGTATTCTTGCTTAATACAGGGAAACAAGCTGTTTTAGAACCGAAACGAGCTAAATCACGACACATCGGTTTTACAAGTGTTCCTCTGATACGCGTCAAAACTTTTTCTCGTATAACTGCGCGAAAAGCATGTATTCTTGCTTAATACAACGAAACAAGCTGTTTTAGACCGAAACGAGCTTAATCAAAACACATCGGTTTTACAAGTGTTCCTCTGATACGCGTCAAAACTTTTTCTCTTATAACTGCGCGAAAAGCATGTATTCGTGCTTAGTCCAACGAAACAAGCTGTTTTAGACAGAAACGAGGTAAATCTGAAAACATCGGTTTTACAAGTGTCCCTGTGAGGCCTTCAAAACTTTTTCTCTTATAACTGCGCGAAAAGCATGTATTCGTGCTTAATACAACGAAACAAGCTGTTTTAGACCGAAACGAGCTAAATCTGAACACATCGGTTTTACAAGTGTCCCTGTGACACGCTTCAAAACTTTTTCTCTTATAACTGCGCGAAAAGCATGTATTCTTGCTTAATACAGCGAAACAAGCTGTTTTAGACCGAAACGAGCTAAATCACAACACATCGGTTTTACAAGTTTTCCTCTGATACGCGTCAAAATTTTTCTTTTATAACTGCGCGAAAAGCTTGTATTCGTGCTTAGTCCAACGAAACAAGCTGTTTTAGACCGAAACGAGGTAAATCTGAAAACATCGGTTTTACAAGTGTCCCTGTGACATGCCTTTAAAACTTTTTCTCTTATAACTGCGCGAAAAGCATGTATTCGTGCTTAATACAACGAAACAGGCTGTTTTAGACCGAAACGAGGTAAATCTGAACACAATCGGGTTTACAAGTGTCCCTGTGACATGCCTTTAAAGCTTTTTCTCTTATAACTGCGCGAAAAGCATGTATTCGTGCTTAATACGACGAAACAAGCTGTTTTAGACCGAAACGAGCTAAATCACCACACATCGGTTTTACAAGTTTTCCTCTCATACGCGTCAAACTTTTTCTCTTATAACTGCGCGAAAAGCATGTATTCGTGCTTAATACACCGAAACAAGCTGTTTTGGACCGAAACGAGCTAAATCGACAACACATCGGTTTTACAAGTGTCTCTCTAATACGCGTCAAAACTTTTTCTCTTATAACTGCGCGAAAAACATGTATTCTTGCTTAATACAACGAAACAAGCTGTTTTAGACCGAAACGAGCTGAATCAAAACACATCGGTTTTACAAGTGTTGATCTGATACGCGTCTAAACTTTTCTCTTATAACTGCGCGAAAAGCATGTATTCGTGCTTAATACGACGAAACAAGCTGTTTTAGACCGAAACGAGCTAAATCTGAACACATCGGTTTTACAAGTGTCCCTGTGACACGCGTCAAAACTTTTTCTCTTATAACTGCGCGAAAAGCGTGTATTCTTGCTTAATGCAGCGAAACTAGCTGTTTTAGACCGAAACGAGCTGTATCTGAACACATCGGTTTTACAAGTATCCACGTGATACTCGTCAAAACTTTTTTCTCTTATAACTGCGCGAAAAGCATGTATTCGTGCTTAGTCCAACGAAACAAGCTGTTTTAGACCGAAACGAGGTAAATCTGAACACATCGGTTTTACAAGTGTCCCTGTGACACGCCTTTAAAACTTTTTCTCTTATAACTGCGCGAAAAGCATGTATTCCTGCTTAATACAGCGAAACAAGCTGTTTTAGACCGAAACGAGCTAAATCACAACACATCGGTTTTACAAGTATTCCTCTGATACGCGTCTAAACTTTTTCTCTTATAACTGCGCGAAAAGCATGTATTCGTGCTTAATACGACGAAACAAGCTGTTTTAGACCGAAACGAGCTAAATCACCACACATCGGTTTTACAAGTGTTCCTCTGATACGCGTCAAAACGTTTTCTCTTATAACTGCGCGAAAAGCATGTATTCGTGCTTAATACACCAAAACAAGCTGTTTTGGACCGAAACGAGCTAAATCACAACACATCGGTTTTACAAGTGTCTCTCTAATACGCGTCAAAACTTTTTCTCTTATAACTGCGCGAAAAGCATGTATTCTTGCTTAATACAACGAAACAAGCTGTTTTAGACCGAAACGAGCTTAATCAAAACACATCGGTTTTACAAGTGTTGATCTGATACGCGTCTAAACTTTTCTCTTATAACTGCGCGAAAAGCATGTATTCGTGCTTAATACGACGAAACAAGCTGTTTTAGACCGAAACGAGCTAAATCTGAACACATCGGTTTTACAAGTGTCACTGTGACACGCGTCAAAACTTTTTCTCTTATAACTGCGCGAAAAGCGTGTATTCTTGCTTAATGCAGCGAAACTAGCTGTTTTAGACCGAAACGAGCTGTATCTGAACACATCGGTTTTACAAGTATCCACGTGATACTCGTCAAAACTTTTTTCTCTTATAACTGCGCGAAAAGCATGTATTCGTGCTTAGTCCAACGAAACAAGCTGTTTTAGACCGAAACGAGGTAAATCTGAACACATCGGTTTTACAAGTGTCCCTGTGACACGCCTTTAAAACTTTTTCTCTTATAACTGCGCGAAAAGCATGTATTTCTGCTTAATACAGCGAAACAAGCTGTTTTAGACCGAAACGAGCTAAATCACAACACATCGGTTTTACAAGTATTCCTCTGATACGCGTCTAAACTTTTTCTCTTATAACTGCGCGAAAAGCATGTATTCGTGCTTAATACGACGAAACAAGCTGTTTTAGACCGAAACGAGCTAAATCACCACACATCGGTTTTACAAGTGTTCCTCTGATACGCGTCAAAACGTTTTCTCTTATAACTGCGCGAAAAGCATGTATTCGTGCTTAATACACCGAAACAAGCTGTTTTGGACCGAAACGAGCTAAATCACAACACATCGGTTTTACAAGTGTCTCTCTAATACGCGTCAAAACTTTTTCTCTTATAACTGCGCGAAAATCATGTATTCTTGCTTAATACAACGAAACAAGCTGTTTTAGACCGAAACGAGCTTAATCAAAACACATCGGTTTTACAAGTGTTGATCTGATACGCGTCTAAACTTTTCTCTTATAACTGCGCGAAAAGCATGTATTCGTGCTTAATACGACGAAACAAGCTGTTTTAGACCGAAACGAGCTAAATCTGAACACATCGGTTTTACAAGTGTCCCTGTGACACGCGTCAAAACTTTTTCGCTTATAACTGCGCGAAAAGCATGTATTCTTGCTTAATGCAGCGAAACTAGCTGTTTTAGACCGAAACGAGCTAAATCACCACACATCGGTTTTACAAGTGTTCCTCTGATACGCGTCAAAACTTTTTCTCTTATAACTGCGCGAAAAGCTTGTATTCGTGCTTAGTCCAACGAAACAAGCTGTTTTAGACCGAAACGAGGTAAATCTGAAAACATCGGTTTTACAAGTGTCCCTGTGACATGCCTTTAAAACTTTTTCTCTTATAACTGCGCGAAAAGCATGTATTCGTGCTTAATACAACGAAACAAGCTGTTTTAGACCGAAACTAGCTAAGTCTGAACACATCGGTTTTACAAGTGTCCCTGTGACACGCGTCAAAATTTTTTCTCTTATAACTGCGCGCAAAGCATGTATTCGTGCTTAATACACCGAAACAAGCTGTTTTGGACCGGAACGAGCTAAATCACAATACATCGGCTTTACAAGTGTCTCTCTAATACGCGTCAAAACTTTTTCTCCTATAACTGCGCGAAAAACATGTATTCTTGCTTAATACAACGAAACAAGCTGTTTTAGACCGAAACGAGCTTAATCAAAACACATCGGTTTTACAAGTGTTCCTCTGGTACGCGTCTAAACTTTTTCTTTTATAACTGCGCGAAAAGCATGTTTTCGTGCTTAATACGACGAAACAAGCTGTTTTAGACCGAAACGAGCTAAATCACCACACATCGGTTTTACAAGTGTTCCTCTGATACGCGTCAAAACTTTTTCTCTTATAACTGCGCGAAAAGCATGTATTCGTGCTTAATACAACGAAACAAGCTGTTTTAGACCGAAACGAGCTAAATCACAACACATCGGTTTTACAAGTGTCTCTCTAATACGCGTCAAAACTTTTTCTCGTATAACTGCGCGTAAAGCATGTATTCGTGCTTAATACAACGAAACAAGCTGTTTTAGACCGAAACGAGCTAAATCCGAACACATCGGTTTTACAAGTATTCCTGTGACACGCGTCAAAACTTTCTCTTATAACTGCGCGAAAAGCATGTATTCTTGCTTAATACAGCGAAACAAGCTGTTTTAGACCGAAACGAGCTAAATCACAACACATCGGTTTTACAAGTGTTCCTCCTATACGCGTCAAAACTTTTTCTCGTATAACTGCGCGAAAAGCATGTATTCTTGCTTAATACAACGAAACAAGCTGTTTTAGACCGAAACGAGCTTAATCAAAACACATCGGTTTTACAAGTGTTCCTCTGATACGCGTCAAAACTTTTTCTCTTATAACTGCGCGAAAAGCATGTATTCGTGCTTAGTCCAACGAAACAAGCTGTTTTAGACAGAAACGAGGTAAATCTGAAAACATCGGTTTTACAAGTGTCCCTGTGACATGCCTTCAAAACTTTTTCTCTTATAACTGCGCGAAAAGCATGTATTCGTGCTTAATACAACGAAACAAGCTGTTTTAGACCGAAACGAGCTAAATCTGAACACATCGGTTTTACAAGTGTCCCTGTGACACGCTTCAAAACTTTTTCTCTTATAACTGCGCGAAAAGCATGTATTCTTGCTTAATACAGCGAAACAAGCTGTTTTAGACCGAAACGAGCTAAATCACAACACATCGGTTTTACAAGTGTACCTCTGATACGCGTCAAAACTTTTTCTCTTATAACTGCGCGAAAAGCATGTATTCGTGCTTAATACAACGAAACAAGCAGTTTTAGACCGAAACGAGCTAGATCTGAACGCATCGGTTTTCCAAGTGTCCATGTGATACGCGTCAAAACTTTTTCTCTTATAACTGCGCGAAAAGCATGTATTCGTGCTTAATACAACGAAACAAGCTGTTTTAGTCCGAAAAGAGTTAAATCTGAACTCATCGGTTTTACAAGTGTTCCTCTGATACGCGTCAAAACTTTTTTTCTTATAACGGCGCGAAAAGCATGTATTCTTGCTTAATACAACGAAACAAGCTGTTTTAGACCGAAACGAGCCAAATCACAACACATCGGTATTACAAGTGTTCCACGTGATACTCGTCAAAACTTTTTCTCTTTTAACTGCGCGAAAAGCATGTATTCTTGGTTAATACAGCGAAACAAGCTGTTTTAGACCGAAACGAGCTAAATCACAACACATCGGTTTTACAAGTGTTCCTCTGATACGCGTCAAAACTTTTTCTCTTATAACTGCGCGAAAAGCATGTATTCTTGCTTAATACAGCGAAACAAGCTGTTTTAGACCGAAACGAGCTAAATCACAACACATCGGTTTTACAAGTGTTCCTCTGATACGCGTCAAAACTTTTTCTCTTATAACTACGCGAAAAGCATGTATTCTTGCTTAATACAACGAAACAAGCTGTTTTAGACCGAAACGAGCTAAATCACAACACATCGGTTTTACAAGTATTCCTCTGATACGCGTCTAAACTTTTTTCTCTTATAACTGCGCAAAAAGCATGTATTCGTGCTTAATACAGCGAAACAAGCTGTTTTAGACCGAAACGAGCTAAATCACAACACATCGGTTTTACAAGTGTTCCTCTGATACGCGTCAAAACTTTTTCTTCTATAACTGCGCGAAAAGCATGTATTCTTGCTTAAAACAACGAAACAAGCTGTTTTATACCAAAACGAGCTGTATCTGAACACATCGGTTTTACAAGTATCCACGTGATACTCGTCAAAACTATTTTCTCTTATAACTGCGCGAAAAGCATGTATTCGTGCTTAGTCCAACGAAACAAGCTGTTTTAGACCGAAACGAGGTAAATCTGAACACATCGGTTTTACAAGTGTCCCTGTGACACGCCTTTAAAACTTTTTCTCTTATAACTGCGCGAAAAGCATGTATTCCTGCTTAATGCAGCGAAACAAGCTGTTTTAGACCGAAACGAGCTAAATCACAACACATCGGTTTTACAAGTATTCCTCTGATACGCGTCTAAACTTTTTCTCTTATAACTGCGCGAAAAGCATGTATTCGTGCTTAATACGACGAAACAAGCTGTTTTAGACCGAAACGAGCTAAATCACCACACATCGGTTTTACAAGTGTTCCTCTGATACGCGTCAAAACTTTTTCTCTTATAACTGCGCGAAAAGCATGTATTCGTGCTTAGTCCAACGAAACAAGCTATTTTAGACCGAAACGAGGTAAATCTGAAAACATCGGTTTTACAAGTGTCCCTGTGACATGCCTTTAAAACTTTTTCTCTTATAACTGCGCGAAAAACATGTATTCTTGCTTAATACAACGAAACAAGCTGTTTTAGACCGAAACGAGCTTAATCAAAACACATCGGTTTTACAAGTGTTGATCTGATACGCGTCTAAACTTTTCTCTTATAACTGCGCGAAAAGCATGTATTCGTGCTTAATACGACGAAACAAGCTGTTTTAGACCGAAACGAGCTAAATCTGAACACATCGGTTTTACAAGTGTCCCTGTGACACGCGTCAAAACTTTTTCTCTTATAACTGCGCGAAAAGCATGTATTCTTGCTTAATGCAGCGAAACTAGCTGTTTTAGACCGAAACGAGCTAAATCACCACACATCGGTTTTACAAGTGTTCCTCTGATACGCGTCAAAACTTTTTCTCTTATAACTGCGCGAAAAGCATGTATTCGTGCTTAATACAACGAAACAAGCTGTTTTAGACCGAAACGAGCTAAATGACCACACATCAGTTTTACAAGTGTTCCTCTGATACGCGTCAAAACTTTTTCTTCTATAACTGCGCGAAAAGCATGTATTCTTGCTTAAAACAACGAAACAAGCTGTTTTATACCAAAACGAGCTGTATCTGAACACATCGGTTTTACAAGTATCCACGTGATACTCGTCAAAACTTTTTTCTCTTATAACTGCGCGAAAAGCATGTATTCTTGCTTAGTCCAACGAAACAAGCTGTTTTAGACCGAAACGAGCTTAATCAAAACACATCGGTTTTACAAGTGTCCCTGTGACACGCGTCAAAACTTTTTCTCTTATAACTGCGCGAAAAGCATGTATTCGTGCTTAATACGACGAAACAAGCTGTTTTAGACCGAAACGAGCTAAATCACCACACATCGGTTTTACAAGTGTTCCTCTGATACGCGTCAAAACTTTTTCTCTTATAACTGCGCGAAAAGCATGTATTCGTGCTTAATACAACGAAACAAGCTGTTTTAGACCGAAACGAGCTAAATGACCACACATCGGTTTTACAAGTGTTCCTCTGATACGCGTCAAAACTTTTTCTTCTATAACTGCGCGAAAAGCATGTATTCTTGCTTAAAACAACGAAACAAGCTGTTTTATACCAAAACGAGCTGTATCTGAACACATCGGTTTTACAAGTATCCACGTGATACTCAAAACTTTTTTCTCTTATAACTGCGCGAAAAGCATGTATTCGTGCTTAGTCCAACGAAACAAGCTGTTTTAGACCGAAACGAGGTAAATCTGAACACATCGGTTTTACAAGTGTCCCTGTGACACGCCTTTAAAACTTTTTCTCTTATAACTGCGCGAAAAGCATGTATTCTTGCTTAATACAGCGAAACAAGCTGTTTTAGACCGAAACGAGCTAAATCACAACACATCGGTTTTACAAGTGTTCCTCTGATACGCGTCAAAACTTTTTCTCTTATAACTGCGCGAAAAGCATGTATTCGTGCTAAATACAACGAAACAAGCTGTTTTAGACTGAAACGAGCTAAATCTGAACACATCGGTTTTACAAGTGTCCTTGTGACACGCGTCAAAACTTTTTCTCTTATAACTGCGCGAAAAGCATGTATTCTTGCTTAATACAGCGAAACAAGCTGTTTTAGACCGAAAGGAGCTAAATCACAACACATCGGTTTTACAAGTGTACCTCTGATACGCGTCAAAACTTTTTCTCTTATAACTGCGCGAAAAGCATGTATTCGTGCTTAATACAACGAAACAAGCTGTTTTAGACCGAAACGAGCTAGATCTGAACGCATCGGTTTTCCAAGTGTCCATGTGATACGCGTCAAAACTTTTTCTCTTATAACTGCGCGAAAAGCATGTATTCGTGCTTAATACAACGAAACAAGCTGTTTTAGTCCGAAAAGAGTTAAATCTGAACTCATCGGTTTTACAAGTGTTCCTCTGATACGCGTCAAAACTTTTTTTCTTATAACGGCGCGAAAAGCATGTATTCTTGCTTAATACAACGAAACAAGCTGTTTTAGACCGAAACGAGCCAAATCACAACACATCGGTATTACAAGTGTTCCACGTGATACTCGTCAATACTTTTTCTCTTTTAACTGCGCGAAAAGCATGTATTCTTGGTTAATACAGCGAAACAAGTTGTTTTAGACCGAAACGAGCTAAATCACAACACATCGGTTTTACAAGTGTTCCTCTGATACGCGTCAAAACTTTTTCTCTTATAACTGCGCGAAAAGCATGTATTCTTGCTTAATACAGCGAAACAAGCTGTTTTAGACCGAAACGAGCTAAATCACAACACATCGGTTTTACAAGTGTTCCTCTGATACGCGTCAAAACTTTTTCTCTTATAACTGCGCGAAAAGCATGTATTCTTGCTTAATACAGCGAAACAAGCCGTTTTAGACCGAAACGAGCTAAATCACAACACATCGGTTTTACAAGTGTTCCTCTGATACGCGTCTAAACTTTTTCTCTTATAACTGCGCGAAAAGCATGTATTCGTGCTAAATACAACGAAACAAGCTGTTTTAGACCGAAACGAGCTAAATCTGAACACATCGGTTTTACAAGTGTCCCTGTGACACGCGTCAAAACTTTTTCTCTTATAACTGCGCGAAAAGCATGTATTCTTGCTTAATACAGCGAAACAAGCTGTTTTAGACCGAAACGAGCTAAGTCACAACACATCGGTTTTACAAGTGTTCCTCTGATACGCGTCAAAACTTTTTCTCTTATAACTGCGCGAAAAGCATGTATTCTTGCTTAATACAGCGAAACAAGCCGTTTTAGACCGAAACGAGCTAAATCACAACACACCGGTTTTACAAGTGTTCCTCTGATACGCGTCTAAACTTTTTCTCTTATAACTGCGCGAAAAGCATGTATTCGTGCTAAATACGACGAAACAAGCTGTTTTAGACCGAAACGAGCTAAATCTGAACACATCGGTTTTACAAGTGTCCCTGTGACACGCGTCAAAACTTTTTCTCTTATAACTGCGCGAAAAGCATGTATTCTTGCTTAATACAGTGAAACAAGCTGTTTTAGTCCGAAACGAGCTAAATCACAACACATCGGTTTTACAAGTGTTCCTCTGATACACGTCTAAACTTTTTCTCTTATAACTGCGCGAAAAGCATGTATTCGTGCCTAATACAACGAAACAAGCTGTTTCAGACCGAAACGAGCTAAATCTGAACACATCGGTTTTACAAGTGTCCCTGTGACACGCGTCAAAACTTTTTCTCTTATAACTGCGCGAAAAGCATGTATTCTTGCTTAATACAGCGAAACAAGCTGTTTTAGACCGAAACGAGCTAAATCTGAACACATCGGTTTTACAAGTATCCACGTGATACTCGTCAAAACTTTTTCTCTTATAACTGCGCGAAAAGCATGTATTCTTGGTTAATACAGCGAAACAAGCTGTTTTAGACCGAAACGAGCTAAATCACAACACATCGGTTTTACAAATGTTCCTCTGATACGCGTCAAAACTTTTTCTCTTATAACTGCGCGAAAAGCATGTATTCTTGCTTAATACAGCGAAACAAGCTGTTTTAGACCGAAACGAGCTAAATCACAACACATCGGTTTTACAAGTGTTCCTCTGATACGCGTCAAAACTTTTTCTCGTATAACTGCGCGAAAAGCATGTATTCTTGCTTAATACAGCGAAACAAGCCGTTTTAGACCGAAACGAGCTAAATCACAACACTTCGGTTTTACAAGTGTTCCTCTGATACGCGTCTAAACTTTTTCTCTTATAACTGCGCGAAAAGCATGTATTCGTGCTAAATACAACGAAACAAGCTGTTTTAGACCGAAACGAGCTAAATCTGAACACATCGGTTTTACAAGTGTCCCTGTGACACGCGTCAAAACTTTTTCTCTTATAACTGCGCGAAAAGCATGTATTCTTGCTTAATACAGCGAAACAAGCTGCTTTAGACCGAAAGGAGCTAAATCACAACACATCGGTTTTACAAGTGTTCCTCTGATACGCGTCAAAACTTTTTCTCTTATAACTGCGCGAAAAGCATGTATTCTTGCTTAATACAGCGAAACTAGCTGTTTAGACCGAAACGAGCTAAATCACAACACACCGGTTTTACAAGTGTTCCTCTGATACGCATCAAAACTTTTTCTCTTATAACTGCGCGAAAAGCATGTATTCGTGCTTAGTCCAACGAAACAAGCTATTTTAGACCGAAACGAGGTAAATCTGAAAACATCGGTTTTACAAGTGTCCCTGTGACATGCCTTTAAAACTTTTTCTCTTATAACTGCGCGAAAAGCATGTATTCGTGCTTAATACAACGAAACAGGCTGTTTTAGACCGAAACGAGGTAAATCTGAACACATCGGTTTTACAAGTGTCCCTGTGACATGCCTTTAAAACTTTTTCTCTTTTAACTGCGCGAAAAGCATGTATTCGTGCTTAATACAACGAAACAAGCTGTTTTAGACCGAAACGAGGTAAATCTGAACACATCGGTTTTACAAGTGTTCCTCTGATACGCGTCTAAACTTTTTCTCTTATAACTGCGCGAAAAGCATGTATTCGTGCTTAATACAACGAAACAAGCTGTTTTAGACCGAAACGAGCTAAGTCTGAACACATCGGTTTTACAAGTGTCCCTGTGACACGCGTCAAAACTTTTTCTCTTATAACTGCGCGAAAAGCATGTATTCTTGCTTAATACAGCGAAACAAGCTGTTTTAGACCGAAACGAGCTAAATCACAACACATCGGTTTTACAAGTGTTCCTCTGATACGCGTCTAAACTTTTTCTCTTATAACTGCGCGAAAAGCATGTATTCGTGCTAAATACAACGAAACAAGCTGTTTTAGACCGAAACGAGCTAAATCTGAACACATCGGTTTTACAAGTGTCCCTGTGACACGCGTCAAAACTTTTTCTCTTATAACTGCGCGAAACGCATGTATTCTTGCTTTCACAATTTCACCAGCGCTGCGACTAGGAACAAGAACAGAGAAGGAAGACAAGGACAAGCGCTACTAACAACTGAAAGTTTATTTGAAAAAAACACAGATTATATGCACACAACTGACAACCCAAAGCGCCTGCGCTTCCCCCACCAGGCACGCAAAAGAGAGTTAAAAATCTAGATACAAAATTTCACACTCATGTAAGTTTACAGATGGTGTGCTAACGCACGTGTCGATGTTCTTGTGAATGTGATAGGCTTCACACAACTCCCTAGTTAACTGATCTGGATGTCTGAATTTAATCTTAGCCCTGTTAAGAAGAGGAAAGCATGCTTTTTTGTTAGACACACCGGGTTTGTTTAGAAGACAATCTCTGTAATGAAGGGACAGATTTGATGAAGGAGCACCATTCAAAGAGGTTCTATGCTGACGTAAGCGTGTATTTATGCATTTACCGGTTTGCCCAATGTAACTCTTGCCGCATTTAAAAGGTATGTCATAAACCACTCCCTCTGCACATGGCACAAAGGTTGACTCATGATCCACCTGGCATGCATTTTTTCTTTTGCCTCTTATTTGCTTCTGTTCCCGGGCTCTTTTGTCAACAATAGCACAAACCTTGCCTAGTTTATTAGGGACCGAAAAGAGCACTTTTACCCCATATCTAGTGCCAACCTGCTTAAGCCTATGGGATAACTGATGAATGTAGGGTATTACCGCATACTTCGTTCTGTCATTGCCGGAATTTTCCTGTGCTTCATGTCTACCAAACGACTTCATCTTCTTCAGGATCTTGTTGCTAGCAAGCGCTATCACATCTTTGGGGAAGCCCGCTGACCTTAGCCTTTGAACTTGCTTATCGAAACTGCTGCCTAAAGTATGAATACATGACTTAGTAAGTGCAGATCCTAAACAAGACACTGCTATGCCACATTTAACTATTTTCGAGTGCCCAGACTGATAATTTAGCAAGAGCTTTTCCGACCGCTGTAGGAAGGACCAACAAACATGATTCACCTTTTTCTCCAATCTAATATCCAAGAATTGCAGCTGATTATCTTCTGGTAATTCAAAGGTAAATTTCAGACCAAACCCGCAGTTTTCAAAAGTCTTTAAAATGTCATCCACATGTGCCTTGAAGTCATGGGATTCAACAAAAACAAGGTAATCGTCTACATACCGGAAGATTTGTTTTACACGGTTGTCTAAGTTAACTTTAATGCTCCTATCTGCATAGGAAAGAAAGATATTACTAAGTACCGGAGCCACTTTTGAGCCAATGCACACTCCTGTTTTTTGAATATATAGCCTGCCTTCCCAATCAACAAATGTGGATTTGAGATAAAATGACACAAGCTCCAAAAACGAGCCCACAGAAACACCACACTTTGAAATGAATGCTTCTTCATCATTATCCTCTACTATACATTTCTTAACACACTGGAGGAGCCTATCATGTGGCAATGAATAGAATAAATCCTGCACATCAATACTAAACATATCACACCCACCAGGATTATTTAGTTTCAGATATTGCACAACCGCCTCGGAATTAGATACAAGAAACGGGTCTTCTACTGTCAGTGAACACAATTTACTTTGCAAAAAACTTGAAACGGCATGTTGCCAAGTTCCCCGTTCAGTAACAATGCAACGGAAGGGGATGTCAGTTTTATGAGTTTTGGGAGCAAAAAACACTTCTAAAAAGTTGCCTTTCGCCTTCTTAATGGATGCTTGCAGGCCAACTAAATTCATATCACCTACCAGCCTTAACGCCTCGCTTTTTTGTTTAAGGGCACTGGAACGCACAGGCTTAAAGTTTTTGGCAACTGAATTCCTAGCCTTCTCACGGAAAAGTTTCTCTGGCAGCGTAACGAAATAACCTTCTTTATCCGAGACAACCACGCGAAGTTTTTCGGACGTCAAGAAATCGGTCAAGTGCGCAAAGTCCCACCTTTTGGCCGGCCCTCCGCCACTCTTCTTGAGGGCCTCAACACATTCCACAACGCACCTAGGCTGCTCCTCTTTCCGTGCTTGGCGCGCGATTGACCTTCCAAGAGCCAACTTTTCTTCTTTTCCCAAAGAAGGCTGGACACCGAATTTTGGACCCAACTTTAGAATCTTCTGGAACTTCTCTGGCACCGGCTGATCACCCAGGACCAAGAGCTTTCCTTCGGAGCACGGAGACGCTGTACTGGAGGGAAACCACGGGCGGGCGGTGTACCAAAGGAACTCGGTGTGTTTTTTCGCTTGTTCGCACCACTCATGGATGTGCCGCACACGATTTTTGTCCTTCCCACACACCACCCAAAGGCAATCCTTGTAGTATCGATGTTGACGCCACCACTCTGAAGATGCAATCCGGCAAATCCTGCGGCTGTGCCCTTTAGATGGGAGGAGGCCACCGCACATAACTTGGACCTCAACTGGGCAAAGAGCACGTCTGGCATGCCACGAAGCTACCCTTGCTTTGAAGGCACAAACTGCAATTAGGGAAGCCAAGGTTGCCTGGTTGTCAAAAGGAGCGGGATTAGGACATAGAAAAGAACTCAATGTACTAGAAATGAACTGTAGCAAAATGGTGGTTTGAGCTAGTTGGTACATATTCACAATTTCACCAGCGCTGCGACTAGGAACAAGAACAGAGAAGGAAGACAAGGACAAGCGCTACTAACAACTGAAAGTTTATTTGAAAAAAACACAGATTATATGCACACAACTGACAACCCAAAGCGCCTGCGCTTCCCCCACCAGGCACGCAAAAGAGAGTTAAAAATCTAGATACAAAATTTCACACTCATGTAAGTTTACAGATGGTGTGCTAACGCACGTGTCGATGTTCTTGTGAATGTGATAGGCTTCACACAACTCCCTAGTTAACTGATCTGGATGTCTGAATTTAATCTTAGCCCTGTTAAGCAGAGGAAAGCATGCTTTTTTGTTAGACACACCGGGTTTGTTTAGAAGACAATCTCTGTAATGAAGGGACAGATTTGATGAAGGCGCACCATTCAAAGAGGTTCTATGCTGACGTAAGCGTGTATTTATGCATTTACCGGTTTGCCCAATGTAACTCTTGCCGCATTTAAAAGGTATGTCATAAACCACTCCCTCTGCACATTGCACAAAGGTTGACTCATGATCCACCTGGCATGCATTTTTTCTTTTGCCTCTTATTTGCTTCTGTTCCCGGGCTCTTTTGTCAACAATAGCACAAACCTTGCCTAGTTTATTAGGGACCGAAAAGAGCACTTTTACCCCATATCTAGTGCCAACCTGCTTAAGCCTATGGGATAACTGATGAATGTAGGGTATTACCGCATACTTCGTTCTGTCATTGCCGGAATTTTCCTGTGCTTCATGTCTACCAACTAGCTCAAACCACCATTTTGCTGTATTCTTGCTTAATACAGCGAAACAAGCTGTTTTAGACCGAAACGAGCTAAATCACAACACATCGGTTTTACAAGTGTTCCTCTGATACGCGTCAAAACTTTTTCTCTTATAACTGCGCGAAAAGCATGTATTCTTGCTTAATACAGCGAAACAAGTTGTTTTAAACCGAAACGAGCTAAATCACAACACATCGGTATTACAAGTGTTCCACGTGATACTCGTCAAAACTTTTTCTCTTATAACTGCGCGAAAAGCATGTATTCGTGCTTAATACAACGAAACAAGCTGTTTTAGACCGAAACGAGCTAAATCTGAACACATCGGTTTTACAAGTATCCACGTGATACTCGTCAAAACTTTTTCTCTTATAACTGCGCGAAAAGCATGTATTCTTGCTTAATACAGCGAAACAAGCTGTTTTAGACCGAAATGAGCTAAATCACAACACATCGGTTTTACAAGTGTTCCTCTGATACGCGTCAAAACTTTTTCTCTTATAACTGCGCGAAAAGCATGTATTCTTGCTTAATACAGCGAAACAAGCTGTTTAAGACCGAAAGGAGCTACATCACAACACATCGGTTTTACAAGTGTTCCTCTGATACGCGTCAAAACTTTTTCTCTTATAACTGCGCGAAAAGCATGTATTCTTGCTTAATACAGCGAAACAAGCTGTTTTAAACCGAAACGAGCTAAATCACAACACATCGGTATTACAAGTGTTCCACGTGATACTCGTCAAAACTTTTTCTCTTATAACTGCGCGAAAAGCATGTATTCGTGCTTAATACAACGAAACAAGCTGTTTTAGACCGAAACGAGCTAAATCTGAACACATCGGTTTTACAAGTATCCACGTGATACTCGTCAAAACTTTTTCTCTTATAACTGCGCGAAAAGCATGTATTCTTGCTTAATACAGCGAAACAAGCTGTTTTAGACCGAAATGAGCTAAATCACAACACATCGGTTTTACAAGTGTTCCTCTGATACGCGTCAAAACTTTTTCTCTTATAACTGCGCGAAAAGCATGTATTCTTGCTTAATACAGCGAAACAAGCTGTTTTAGACCGAAAGGAGCTAAATCACAACACATCGGTTTTACAAGTGTTCCTCTGATAAGCGTCAAAACTTTTTCTCTTATAACTGCGCGAAAAGCATGTATTCTTGATTAATACAGCGAAACTAGCTGTTTAGACCGAAACGAGCTAAATCACAACACACCGGTTTTACAAGTGTTCCTCTGATACGCATCAAAACTTTTTCTCTTATAACTGCGCGAAAAGCATGTATTCGTGCTTAGTCCAACGAAACAAGCTGTTTTAGACCGAAACGAGATAAATCTGAAAACATCGGTTTTACAAGTGTCCCTGTGACATGCCTTTAAAACTTTTTCTCTTATAACTGCGCGAAAAGCATGTATTCGTGCTTAATACAACGAAACAGGCTGTTTTAGACCGAAACGAGGTAAATCTGAACACATCGGTTTTACAAGTGTCCCTGTGACATGCCTTTAAAACTTTTTCTCTTATAACTGCGCGAAAAGCATGTATTCGTGCTTAATACAACGAAACAAGCTGTTTTAGACCGAAAAGAGGTAAATCTGAACACATCGGTTTTACAAGTGTTCCTCTGATACGCGTCTAAACTTTTTCTCTTATAACTGCGCGAAAAGCATGTATTCGTGCTTAATACAACGAAACAAGCTGTTTTAGACCGAAACGAGCTAAGTCTGAACACATCGGTTTTACAAGTGTCCCTGTGACACGCGTCAAAACTTTTTCTCTTATAACTGCGCGAAAAGCATGTATTCTTGCTTAATACAGCGAAACAAGCTGTTTTAGACCGAAACGAGCTAAATCACAACACATCGGTTTTACAAGTGTTCCTCTGATACGCGTCTAAACTTTTTCTCCTATAACTGCGCGAAAAGCATGTATTCGTGCTAAATACAACGAAACAAGCTGTTTTAGACCGAAACGAGCTAAATCTGAACACATCGGTTTTACAAGTGTCCCTGTGACACGCGTCAAAACTTTTTCTCTTATAACTGCGCGAAAGGCATGTATTCTTGCTTAATACAGCGAAACAAGCTGTTTTAGACCGAAACGAGCTAAATCACAACACATCGGTTTTACAAGTGTTCCTCTGATACGCGTCAAAACTTTTTCTCTTATAACTGCGCGAAAAGCATGTATTCTTGCTTAATACAGCGAAACAAGCTGTTTTAAACCGAAACGAGCTAAATCACAACACATCGGTATTACAAGTGTTCCATGTGATACTCGTCAAAACTTTTTCTTTTATAACTGCGCGAAAAGCATGTATTCGTGCTTAATACAACGAAACAAGCTGTTTTAGACCGAAACGAGCTAAATCTGAACACATCGGTTTTACAAGTATCCACGTGATACTCGTCAAAACTTTTTCTCTTATAACTGCGCGAAAAGCATGTATTCTTGCTTAATACAGCGAAACAAGCTGTTTTAGACCGAAATGAGCTAAATCACAACACATCGGTTTTACAAGTGTTCCTCTGATACGCGTCAAAACTTTTTCTCTTATAACTGCGCGAAAAGCATGTATTCTTGCTTAATACAGCGAAACAAGCTGTTTTAGACCGAAACGAGCTAAATCACAACACATCGGTATTACAAGTGTTCCACGTGATACTCGTCAAAACTTTTTCTCTTATAACTGCGCGAAAAGCATGTATTCGTGCTTAATACAACGAAACAAGCTGTTTTATACCGAAACGAGCTTAATCTGAACACATCGGTTTTACAAGTATCCACGTGATACTCGTCAAAACTTTTTCTCTTATAACTGGGCGAAAAGCATGTATTCTTGCTTAATACAACGAAACAAGCTGTTTTAGACCGAAACGAGCTAAATCACAACACCGGTTTTACAAGTGTCTCTCTAATACGCGTCAAAACTTTTTCTCTTATAACTGCGCGAAAAGCATGTATTCTTGCCTAATACAACGAAACAAGCTGTTTTAGACCGAAACGAGCTAAATCTGAACACATCGGTTTTACAAGTGTTCCTCTGATACGCGTCAAAACTATTTTCTCTTATAACTGCGCGAAAAGCATGTATTCGTGCTTAGTCCAACGAAACAAGCTGTTTTAGACCGAAACGAGGTAAATCTGAACACATCGGTTTTACAAGTGTCCCTGTGACACGCCTTTAAAACTTTTTCTCTTATAACTGCGCGAAAAGCATGTATTCCTGCTTAATGCAGCGAAACAAGCTGTTTTAGACCGAAACGAGCTAAATCACAACACATCGGTTTTACAAGTATTCCTCTGATACGCGCCTAAACTTTTTCTCTTATAACTGCGCGAAAAGCATGTATTCGTGCTTAATACGACGAAACAAGCTGTTTTAGACCGAAACGAGCTAAATCACCACACATCGGTTTTACAAGTGTTCCTCTGATACGCGTCAAAACTTTTTCTCTTATAACTGCGCGAAAAGCATGTATTCGTGCTTAGTCCAACGAAACAAGCTATTTTAGACCGAAACGAGGTAAATCTGAAAACATCGGATTTACAAGTGTCCCTGTGACATGCCTTTAAAACTTTTTCTCTTATAACTGCGCGAAAAACATGTATTCTTGCTTAATACAACGAAACAAGCTGTTTTAGACCGAAACGAGCTTAATCAAAACACATCGGTTTTACAAGTGTTGATCTGATACGCGTCTAAACTTTTCTCTTATAACTGCGCGAAAAGCATGTATTCGTGCTTAATACGACGAAACAAGCTGTTTTAGACCGAAACGAGCTAAATCTGAACACATCGGTTTTACAAGTGTCCCTGTGACGCGCGTCAAAACTTTTTCTCTTATAACTGCGCGAAAAGCATGTATTCTTGCTTAATGCAGCGAAACTAGCTGTTTTAGACCGAAACGAGCTGTATCTGAACACATCGGTTTTACAAGTATCCACGTGATACTCGTCAAAACTTTTTTCTCTTATAACTGCGCGAAAAGCATGTATTCGTGCTTAGTCCAACGAAACAAGCTGTTTTAGACCGAAACGAGGTAAATCTGAACACATCGGTTTTACAAGTGTCCCTGTGACACGCCTTTAAAACTTTTTCTCTTATAACTGCGCGAAAAGCATGTATTCCTGCTTAATACAGCGAAACAAGCTGTTTTAGACCGAAACGAGCTAAATCACAACACATCGGTTTTACAAGTATTCCTCTGATACGCGTCTAAACTTTTTCTCTTATAACTGCGCGAAAAGCATGTATTCGTGCTTAATACGACGAAACAAGCTGTTTTGGACCGAAACGAGCTAAATCACCACACATCGGTTTTACAAGTGTTCCTCTGATACGCGTCAAAACTTTTTCTCTTATAACTGCGCGAAAAGCATGTATTCGTGCTTAATACACCGAAACAAGCTGTTTTGGACCGAAACGAGCTAAATCACAACACATCGGTTTTACAAGTGTCTCTCTAATACGCGTCAAAACTTTTTCTCTTATAACTGCGCGAAAAGCATGTATTCTTGCTTAATACAACGAAACAAGCTGTTTTAGACCGAAACGAGCTTAATCAAAACACATCGGTTTTACAAGTGTCCCTGTGACACGCGTCAAAACTTTTTCTCTTATAACTGCGCGAAAAGCATGTATTCGTGCTTAATACGACGAAACAAGCTGTTTTAGACCGAAACGAGCTAAATCACCACACATCGGTTTTACAAGTGTTCCTCTGATACGCGTCAAAACTTTTTCTCTTATAACTGCGCGAAAAGCATGTATTCGTGCTTAATACAACGAAACAAGCTGTTTTAGACCGAAACGAGCTAAATGACCACACATCGGTTTTACAAGTGTTCCTCTGATACGCGTCAAAACTTTTTCTTCTATAACTGCGCGAAAAGCATGTATTCTTGCTTAAAACAACGAAACAAGCTGTTTTATACCAAAACGAGCTGTATCTGAACACATCGGTTTTACAAGTATCCACGTGATACTCGTCAAAACTTTTTTCTCTTATAACTGCGCGAAAAGCATGTATTCGTGCTTAGTCCAACGAAACAAGCTGTTTTAGACCGAAACGAGGTAAATCTGAACACATCGGTTTTACAAGTGTCCCTGTGACACGCCTTTAAAACTTTTTCTCTTATAACTGCGCGAAAAGCATGTATTCTTGCTTAATACAGCGAAACAAGCCGTTTTAGACCGAAACGAGCTAAATCACAACACATCGGTTTTACAAGTGTTCCTCTGATACGCGTCTAAACTTTTTCTCTTATAACTGCGCGAAAAGCATGTATTCGTGCTAAATACAACGAAACAAGCTGTTTTAGACTGAAACGAGCTAAATCTGAACACATCGGTTTTACAAGTGTCCTTGTGACACGCTTCAAAACTTTTTCTCTTATAACTGCGCGAAAAGCATGTATTCTTGCTTAATACAGCGAAACAAGCTGTTTTAGACCGAAAGGAGCTAAATCACAACACATCGGTTTTACAAGTGTACCTCTGATACGCGTCAAAACTTTTTCTCTTATAACTGCGCGAAAAGCATGTATTCGTGCTTAATACAACGAAACAAGCTGTTTTAGACCGAAACGAGCTAGATCTGAACGCATCGGTTTTCCAAGTGTCCATGTGATACGCGTCAAAACTTTTTCTCTTATAACTGCGCGAAAAGCATGTATTCGTGCTTAAAACAACGAAACAAGCTGTTTTAGTCCGAAAAGAGTTAAATCTGAACTCATCGGTTTTACAAGTGTTCCTCTGATACGCGTCAAAACTTTTTTTCTTATAACGGCGCGAAAAGCATGTATTCTTGCTTAATACAACGAAACAAGCTGTTTTAGACCGAAACGAGCCAAATCACAACACATCGGTATTACAAGTGTTCCACGTGATACTCGTCAAAACTTTTTCTCTTTTAACTGCGCGAAAAGCATGTATTCTTGGTTAATACAGCGAAACAAGCTGTTTTAGACCGAAACGAGCTAAATCACAACACATCGGTTTTACAAGTGTTCCTCTGATACGCGTCAAAACTTTTTCTCTTATAACTGCGCGAAAAGCATGTATTCTTGCTTAATACAGCGAAACAAGCTGTTTTAGACCGAAACGAGCTAAATCACAACACATCGGTTTTACAAGTGTTCCTCTGATACGTGTCAAAACTTTTTCTCTTATAACTGCGCGAAAAGCATGTATTCTTGCTTAATACAGCGAAACAAGCCGTTTTAGACCGAAACGAGCTAAATCACAACACATCGGTTTTACAAGTGTTCCTCTGATACGCGTCAAAACTTTTTCTCTTATAACTGCGCGAAAAGCATGTATTCTTGCTTAATACAGCGAAACAAGCCGTTTTAGACCGAAACGAGCTAAATCACAACACATCGGTTTTACAAGTGTTCCTCTGATACGCGTCTAAACTTTTTCTCTTATAACTGCGCGAAAAGCATGTATTCGTGCTAAATACAACGAAACAAGCTGTTTTAGACCGAAACGAGCTAAATCTGAACACATCGGTTTTACAAGTGTCCCTGTGACACGCGTCAAAACTTTTTCTCTTATAACTGCGCGAAAAGCATGTATTCTTGCCTAATACAGCGAAACAAGCTGTTTTAGACCGAAACGAGCTAAATCACAACACATCGGTTTTACAAGTGTTCCTCTGATACGCGTCAAAACTTTTTCTCTTATAACTGCGCGAAAAGCATGTATTCTTGCTTAATACAGCGAAACAAGCCGTTTTAGACCGAAACGAGCTAAATCACAACACACCGGTTTTACAAGTGTTCCTCTGATACGCGTCTAAACTTTTTCTCTTATAACTGCGCGAAAAGCATGTATTCGTGCTAAATACGACGAAACAAGCTGTTTTAGACCGAAACGAGCTAAATCTGAACACATCGGTTTTACAAGTGTCCCTGTGACACGCGTCAAAACTTTTTCTCTTATAACTGCGCGAAAAGCATGTATTCTTGCTTAATACAGCGAAACAAGCTGTTTTAGACCGAAACGAGCTAAATCACAACACATCGGTTTTACAAGTGTTCCTCTGATACACGTCTTAACTTTTTCTTTTATAACTGCGCGAAAAGCATGTATTCGTGCTTAATACAACGAAACAAGCTGTTTCAGACCGAAACGAGCTAAATCTGAACACATCGGTTTTACAAGTGTCCCTGTGACACGCGTCAAAACTTTTTCTCTTATAACTGCGCGAAAAGCATGTATTCTTGCTTAATACAGCGAAACAAGCTGTTTTAGACCGAAACGAGCTAAATCTGAACACATCGGTTTTACAAGTGTCCTTGTGACACGCGTCAAAACTTTTTCTCTTATAACTGCGCGAAAAGCATGTATTCTTGCTTAATACAGCGAAACAAGGTGTTTTAGACCGAAAGGAGCTAAATCACAACACATCGGTTTTACAAGTGTACCTCTGATACGCGTCAAAACTTTTTCTCTTATAACTGCGCGAAAAGCATGTATTCGTGCTTAATACAACGAAACAAGCTGTTTTAGACCGAAACGAGCTAGATCTGAACGCATCGGTTTTCCAAGTGTCCATGTGATACGCGTCAAAACTTTTTCTCTTATAACTGCGCGAAAAGCATGTATTCGTGCTTAATACAACGAAACAAGCTGTTTTAGTCCGAAAAGAGTTAAATCTGAACTCATCGGTTTTACAAGTGTTCCTCTGATACGCGTCAAAACTTTTTTTCTTATAACGGCGCGAAAAGCATGTATTCTTGCTTAATACAACGAAACAAGCTGTTTTAGACCGAAACGAGCCAAATCACAACACATCGGTATTACAAGTGTTCCACGTGATACTCGTCAAAACTTTTTCTCTTTTAACTGCGCGAAAAGCATGTATTCTTGGTTAATACAGCGAAACAAGCTGTTTTAGACCGAAACGAGCTAAATCACAACACATCGGTTTTACAAGTGTTCCTCTGATACGCGTCAAAACTTTTTCTCTTATAACTGCGCGAAAAGCATGTATTCTTGCTTAATACAGCGAAACAAGCTGTTTTAGACCGAAACGAGCTAAATCACAACACATCGGTTTTACAAGTGTTCCTCTGATACGCGTCAAAACTTTTTCTCTTATAACTGCGCGAAAAGCATGTATTCTTGCTTAATACAGCGAAACAAGCCGTTTTAGACCGAAACGAGCTAAATCACAACACATCGGTTTTACAAGTGTTCCTCTGATACGCGTCTAAACTTTTTCTCTTATAATTGCGCGAAAAGCATGTATTCGTGCTAAATACAACGAAACAAGCTGTTTTAGACCGAAACGAGCTAAATCTGAACACATCGGTTTTACAAGTGTCCCTGTGACACGCGTCAAAACTTTTTCTCTTATAACTGCGCGAAAAGCATGTATTCTTGCTTAATACAGCGAAACAAGCTGTTTTAGACCGAAACGAGCTAAATCACAACACATCGGTTTTACAAGTGTTCCTCTGATACGCGTCAAAACTTTTTCTCTTATAACTGCGCGAAAAGCATGTATTCTTGCTTAATACAGCGAAACAAGCCGTTTTAGACCGAAACGAGCTAAATCACAACACACCGGTTTTACAAGTGTTCCTCTGATACGCGTCTAAACTTTTTCTCTTATAACTGCGCGAAAAGCATGTATTCGTGCTAAATACGACGAAACAAGCTGTTTTAGACCGAAACGAGCTAAATCTGAACACATCGGTTTTACAAGTGTCCCTGTGACACGCGTCAAAACTTTTTCTCTTATAACTGCGCGAAAAGCATGTATTCTTGCTTAATACAGCGAAACAAGCTGTTTTAGACCGAAACGAGCTAAATCACAACACATCGGTTTTACAAGTGTTCCTCTGATACACGTCTAAACTTTTTCTCTTATAACTGCGCGAAAAGCATGTATTCGTGCTTAATACAACGAAACAAGCTGTTTCAGACCGTAACGAGCTAAATCTGAACACATCGGTTTTACAAGTGTCCCTGTGACACGCGTCAAAACTTTTTCTCTTATAACTGCGCGAAAAGCATGTATTCTTGCTTAATACAGCGAAACAAGCTGTTTTAGACCGAAACGAGCTAAATCTGAACACATCGGTTTTACAAGTATCCACGTGATACTCGTCAAAACTTTTTCTCTTATAACTGCGCGAAAAGCATGTATTCTTGGTTAATACAGCGAAACAAGCTGTTTTAGACCGAAACGAGCTAAATCACAACACATCGGTTTTACAAGTGTTCCTCTGATACGCGTCAAAACTTTTTCTCTTATAACTGCGCGAAAAGCATGTATTCTTGCTTAATACAGCGAAACAAGCTGTTTTAGACCGAAACGAGCTAAATCACAACACATCGGTTTTACAAGTGTTCCTCTGATACGCGTCAAAACTTTTTCTCTTATAACTGCGAGAAAAGCATGTATTCTTGCTTAATACAGCGAAACAAGCCGTTTTAGACCGAAACGAGCTAAATCACAACACATCGGTTTTACAAGTGTTCCTTTGATACGCGTCTAAACTTTTTCTCTTATAACTGCGCGAAAAGCATGTATTCGTGCTAAATACAACGAAACAAGCTGTTTTAGACCGAAACGAGCTAAATCTGAACACATCGGTTTTACAAGTGTCCCTGTGACACGCGTCAAAACTTTTTCTCTTATAACTGCGCGAAAAGCATGTATTCTTGCTTAATACAGCGAAACAAGCTGTTTTAGACCGAAAGGAGCTAAATCACAACACATCGGTTTTACAAGTGTTCCTCTGATACGCGTCAAAACTTTTTCTCTTATAACTGCGCGAAAAGCATGTATTCTTGCTTAATACAGCGAAACTAGCTGTTTAGACCGAAACGAGCTAAATCACAACACACCGGTTTTACAAGTGTTCCTCTGATACGCATCAAAACTTTTTCTCTTATAACTGCGCGAAAAGCATGTATTCGTGCTTAGTCCAACGAAACAAGCTATTTTAGACCGAAACGAGGTAAATCTGAAAACATCGGTTTTACAAGTGTCCCTGTGACATGCCTTTAAAACTTTTTCTCTTATAACTGCGCGAAAAGCATGTATTCGTGCTTAATACAACGAAACAGGCTGTTTTAGACCGAAACGAGGTAAATCTGAACACATCGGTTTTACAAGTGTCCCTGTGACATGCCTTTAAAACTTTTTCTCTTATAACTGCGCGAAAAGCATGTATTCGTGCTTAATACAACGAAACAAGCTGTTTTAGACCGAAACGAGGTAAATCTGAACACATCGGTTTTACAAGTGTTCCTCTGATACGCGTCTAAACTTTTTCTCTTATAACTGCGCGAAAAGCATGTATTCGTGCTTAATACAACGAAACAAGCTGTTTTAGACCGAAACGAGCTAAGTCTGAACACATCGGTTTTACAAGTGTCCCTGTGACACGCGTCAAAACTTTTTCTCTTATAACTGCGCGAAAAGCATGTATTCTTGCTTAATACAGCGAAACAAGCTGTTTTAGACCGAAACGAGCTAAATCACAACACATCGGTTTTACAAGTGTTCCTCTGATACGCGTCTAAACTTTTTCTCTTATAACTGCGCGAAAAGCATGTATTCGTGCTAAATACAACGAAACAAGCTGTTTTAGACCGAAACGAGCTAAATCTGAACACATCGGTTTTACAAGTGTCCCTGTGACACGCGTCAAAACTTTTTCTCTTATAACTGCGCGAAACGCATGTATTCTTGCTTTCACAATTTCACCAGCGCTGCGACTAGGAACAAGAACAGAGAAGGAAGACAAGGACAAGCGCTACTAACAACTGAAAGTTTATTTGAAAAAAACACAGATTATATGCACACAACTGACAACCCAAAGCGCCTGCGCTTCCCCCACCAGGCACGCAAAAGAGAGTTAAAAATCTAGATACAAAATTTCACACTCATGTAAGTTTACAGATGGTGTGCTAACGCACGTGTCGATGTTCTTGTGAATGTGATAGGCTTCACACAACTCCCTAGTTAACTGATCTGGATGTCTGAATTTAATCTTAGCCCTGTTAAGAAGAGGAAAGCATGCTTTTTTGTTAGACACACCGGGTTTGTTTAGAAGACAATCTCTGTAATGAAGGGACAGATTTGATGAAGGAGCACCATTCAAAGAGGTTCTATGCTGACGTAAGCGTGTATTTATGCATTTACCGGTTTGCCCAATGTAACTCTTGCCGCATTTAAAAGGTATGTCATAAACCACTCCCTCTGCACATGGCACAAAGGTTGACTCATGATCCACCTGGCATGCATTTTTTCTTTTGCCTCTTATTTGCTTCTGTTCCCGGGCTCTTTTGTCAACAATAGCACAAACCTTGCCTAGTTTATTAGGGACCGAAAAGAGCACTTTTACCCCATATCTAGTGCCAACCTGCTTAAGCCTATGGGATAACTGATGAATGTAGGGTATTACCGCATACTTCGTTCTGTCATTGCCGGAATTTTCCTGTGCTTCATGTCTACCAAACGACTTCATCTTCTTCAGGATCTTGTTGCTAGCAAGCGCTATCACATCTTTGGGGAAGCCCGCTGACCTTAGCCTTTGAACTTACTTATCGAAACTGCTGCCTAAAGTATGAATACATGACTTAGTAAGTGCAGATCCTAAACAAGACACTGCTATGCCACATTTAACTATTTTCGAGTGCCCAGACTGATAATTTAGCAAGGGCTTTTCCGACCGCTGTAGGAAGGACCAACAAACATGATTCACCTTTTTCTCCAATCTAATATCCAAGAATTGCAGCTGATTATCTTCTGGTAATTCAAAGGTAAATTTCAGACCAAACCCGCAGTTTTCAAAAGTCTTTAAAATGTCATCCACATGTGCCTTGAAGTCATGGGATTCAACAAAAACAAGGTAATCGTCTACATACCGGAAGATTTGTTTTACACGGTTGTCTAAGTTAACTTTAATGCTCCTATCTGCATAGGAAAGAAAGATATTACTAAGTACCGGAGCCACTTTTGAGCCAATGCACACTCCTGTTTTTTGAATATATAGCCTGCCTTCCCAATCAACAAATGTGGATTTGAGATAAAATGACACAAGCTCCAAAAACGAGCCCACAGAAACGCCACACTTTGAAATGAATGCTTCTTCATCATTATCCTCTACTATACATTTCTTAACACACTGGAGGAGCCTATCATGTGGCAATGAATAGAATAAATCCTGCACATCAATACTAAACATATCACACCCACCAGGATTATTTAGTTTCAGATATTGCACAACCGCCTCGGAATTAGATACAAGAAACGGGTCTTCTACTGTCAGTGAACACAATTTACTTTGCAAAAAACTTGAAACGGCATGTTGCCAAGTTCCCCGTTCAGTAACAATGCAACGGAAGGGGATGTCAGTTTTATGAGTTTTGGGAGCAAAAAACACTTCTAAAAAGTTGCCTTTCGCCTTCTTAATGGATGCTTGCAGGCCAACTAAATTCATATCACCTACCAGCCTTAACGCCTCGCTTTTTTGTTTAAGGGCACTGGAACGCACAGGCTTAAAGTTTTTGGCAACTGAATTCCTAGCCTTCTCACGGAAAAGTTTCTCTGGCAGCGTAACGAAATAACCTTCTTTATCCGAGACAACCACGCGAAGTTTTTCGGACGTCAAGAAATCGGTCAGGTGCGCAAAGTCCCACCTTTTGGCCGGCCCTCCGCCACTCTTCTTGAGGGCCTCAACACATTCCACAACGCACCTAGGCTGCTCCTCTTTCCGTGCTTGGCGCGCGATTGACCTTCCAAGAGCCAACTTTTCTTCTTTTCCCAAAGAAGGCTGGACACCGAATTTTGGACCCAACTTTAGAATCTTCTGGAACTTCTCTGGCACCGGCTGATCACCCAGGACCAAGAGCTTTCCTTCGGAGCACGGAGACGCTGTACTGGAGGGAAACCACGGGCGGGCGGTGTACCAAAGGAACTCGGTGTGTTTTTTCGCTTGTTCGCACCACTCATGGATGTGCCGCACACGATTTTTGTCCTTCCCACACACCACCCAAAGGCAATCCTTGTAGTATCGATGTTGACGCCACCACTCTGAAGATGCAATCCGGCAAATCCTGCGGCTGTGCCCTTTAGATGGGAGGAGGCCACCGCACATAACTTGGACCTCAACTGGGCAAAGAGCACGTCTGGCATGCCACGAAGCTACCCTTGCTTTGAAGGCACAAACTGCAATTAGGGAAGCCAAGGCTGCCTGGTTGTCAAAAGGAGCGGGATTAGGACATAGAAAAGAGCTCAATGTACTAGAAATGAACTGTAGCAAAATGTTGGTTTGAGCTAGTTGGTACATATTCACAATTTCACCAGCGCTGCGACTAGGAACAAGAACAGAGAAGGAAGACAAGGACAAGCGCTACTAACAACTGAAAGTTTATTTGAAAAAAACACAGATTATATGCACACAACTGACAACCCAAAGCGCCTGCGCTTCCCCCACCAGGCACGCAAAAGAGAGTTAAAAATCTAGATACAAAATTTCACACTCATGTAAGTTTACAGATGGTGTGCTAACGCACGTGTCGATGTTCTTGTGAATGTGATAGGCTTCACACAACTCCCTAGTTAACTGATCTGGATGTCTGAATTTAATCTTAGCCCTGTTAAGCAGAGGAAAGCATGCTTTTTTGTTAGACACACCGGGTTTGTTTAGAAGACAATCTCTGTAATGAAGGGACAGATTTGATGAAGGCGCACCATTCAAAGAGGTTCTATGCTGACGTAAGCGTGTATTTATGCATTTACCGGTTTGCCCAATGTAAATCTTGCCGCATTTAAAAGGTATGTCATAAACCACTCCCTCTGCACATGGCACAAAGGTTGACTCATGATCCACCTGGCATGCATTTTTTCTTTTGCCTCTTATTTGCTTCTGTTCCCGGGCTCTTTTGTCAACAATAGCACAAACCTTGCCTAGTTTATTAGGGACCGAAAAGAGCACTTTTACCCCATATCTAGTGCCAACCTGCTTAAGCCTATGGGATAACTGATGAATGTAGGGTATTACCGCATACTTCGTTCTGTCATTGCCGGAATTTTCCTGTGCTTCATGTCTACCAACTAGCTCAAACCACCATTTTGCTGTATTCTTGCTTAATACAGCGAAACAAGCTGTTTTAGACCGAAACGAGCTAAATCACAACACATCGGTTTTACAAGTGTTCCTCTGATACGCGTCAAAACTTTTTCTCTTATAACTGCGCGAAAAGCATGTATTCTTGCTTAATACAGCGAAACAAGTTGTTTTAAACCGAAACGAGCTAAATCACAACACATCGGTATTACAAGTGTTCCACGTGATACTCGTCAAAACTTTTTCTCTTATAACTGCGCGAAAAGCATGTATTCGTGCTTAATACAACGAAACAAGCTGTTTTAGACCGAAACGAGCTAAATCTGAACACATCGGTTTTACAAGTATCCACGTGATACTCGTCAAAACTTTTTCTCTTTTAACTGCGCGAAAAGCATGTATTCTTGCTTAATACAGCGAAACAAGCTGTTTTAGACCGAAATGAGCTAAATCACAACACATCGGTTTTACAAGTGTTCCTCTGATACGCGTCAAAACTTTTTCTCTTATAACTGCGCGAAAAGCATGTATTCTTGCTTAATACAGCGAAACAAGCTGTTTTAGACCGAAAGGAGCTACATCACAACACATCGGTTTTACAAGTGTTCCTCTGATACGCGTCAAAACTTTTTCTCTTATAACTGCGCGAAAAGCATGTATTCTTGCTTAATACAGCGAAACAAGCTGTTTTAAACCGAAACGAGCTAAATCACAACACATCGGTATTACAAGTGTTCCACGTGATACTCGTCAAAACTTTTTCTCTTATAACTGCGCGAAAAGCATGTATTCGTGCTTAATACAACGAAACAAGCTGTTTTAGACCGAAACGAGCTAAATCTGAACACATCGGTTTTACAAGTATCCACGTGATACTCGTCAAAACTTTTTCTCTTATAACTGCGCGAAAAGCATGTATTCTTGCTTAATACAGCGAAACAAGCTGTTTTAGACCGAAATGAGCTAAATCACAACACATCGGTTTTACAAGTGTTCCTCTGATACGCGTCAAAACTTTTTCTCTTATAACTGCGCGAAAAGCATGTATTCTTGCTTAATACAGCGAAACAAGCTGTTTTAGACCGAAAGGAGCTAAATCACAACACATCGGTTTTACAAGTGTTCCTCTGATAAGCCTCAAAACTTTTTCTCTTATAACTGCGCGAAAAGCATGTATTCTTGCTTAATACAGCGAAACTAGCTGTTTAGACCGAAACGAGCTAAATCACAACACACCGGTTTTACAAGTGTTCCTCTGATACGCATCAAACCTTTTCTCTTATAACTGCGCGAAAAGCATGTATTCGTGCTTAGTCCAACGAAACAAGCTGTTTTAGACCGAAACGAGGTAAATCTGAAAACATCGGTTTTACAAGTGTCCCTGTGACATGCCTTTAAAACTTTTTCTCTTATAACTGCGCGAAAAGCATGTATTCGTGCTTAATACAACGAAACAGGCTGTTTTAGACCGAAACGAGGTAAATCTGAACACATCGGTTTTACAAGTGTCCCTGTGACATGCCTTTAAAACTTTTTCTCTTATAACTGCGCGAAAAGCATGTATTCGTGCTTAATACAACGAAACAAGCTGTTTTAGACCGAAAAGAGGTAAATCTGAACACATCGGTTTTACAAGTGTTCCTCTGATACGCGTCTAAACTTTTTCTCTTATAACTGCGCGAAAAGCATGTATTCGTGCTTAATACAACGAAACAAGCTGTTTTAGACCGAAACGAGCTAAGTCTGAACACATCGGTTTTACAAGTGTCCCTGTGACACGCGTCAAAACTTTTTCTCTTATAACTGCGCGAAAAGCATGTATTCTTGCTTAATACAGCGAAACAAGCTGTTTTAGACCGAAACGAGCTAAATCACAACACATCGGTTTTACAAGTGTTCCTCTGATACGCGTCTAAACTTTTTCTCCTATAACTGCGCGAAAAGCATGTATTCGTGCTAAATACAACGAAACAAGCTGTTTTAGACCGAAACGAGCTAAATCTGAACACATCGGTTTTACAAGTGTCCCTGTGACGCGTCAAAACTTTTTCTCTTATAACTGCGCGAAAGGCATGTATTCTTGCTTAATACAGCGAAACAAGCTGTTTTAGACCGAAACGAGCTAAATCACAACACATCGGTTTTACAAGTGTTCCTCTGATACGCGTCAAAACTTTTTCTCTTATAACTGCGCGAAAAGCATGTATTCTTGCTTAATACAGCGAAACAAGCTGTTTTAAACCGAAACGAGCTAAATCACAACACATCGGTATTACAAGTGTTCCACGTGATACTCGTCAAAACTTTTTCTCTTATAACTGCGCGAAAAGCATGTATTCGTGCTTAATACAACGAAACAAGCTGTTTTAGACCGAAACGAGCTAAATCTGAACACATCGGTTTTACAAGTATCCACGTGATACTCGTCAAAACTTTTTCTCTTATAACTGCGCGAAAAGCATGTATTCTTGCTTAATACAGCGAAACAAGCTGTTTTAGACCGAAATGAGCTAAATCACAACACACCGGTTTTACAAGTGTTCCTCTGATACGCGTCAAAACTTTTTCTCTTATAACTGCGCGAAAAGCATGTATTCTTGCTTAATACAGCGAAACAAGCTGTTTTAGACCGAAACGAGCTAAATCACAACACATCGGTATTACAAGTGTTCCACGTGATACTCGTCAAAACTTTTTCTCTTATAACTGCGCGAAAAGCATGTATTCGTGCTTAATACAACGAAACAAGCTGTTTTAGACCGAAACGAGCTTAATCTGAACACATCGGTTTTACAAGTATCCACGTGATACTCGTCAAAACTTTTTCTCTTATAACTGGGCGAAAAGCATGTATTCTTGCTTAATACAACGAAACAAGCTGTTTTAGACCGAAACGAGCTAAATCACAACACCGGTTTTACAAGTGTCTCTCTAATACGCGTCAAAACTTTTTCTCTTATAACTGCGCGAAAAGCATGTATTCTTGCCTAATACAACGAAACAAGCTGTTTTAGACCGAAACGAGCTAAATCTGAACACATCGGTTTTACAAGTGTTCCTCTGATACGCGTCAAAACTTTTTTCTCTTATAACTGCGCGAAAAGCATGTATTCTTGCTTAGTCCAACGAAACAAGCTGTTTTAGACCGAAACGAGGTAAATCTGAACACATCGGTTTTACAAGTGTCCTTGTGACATGCCTTTAAAACTTTTTCTCTTATAACTGCGCGAAAAGCATGTATTCCTGCTTAATACAGCGAAACAAGGTGTTTTAGACCAAAACGAGCTAAATCACAACACATCGGTTTTACAAGTGTTCCTGATACGCGTCGTTTTTTTCTCTTATAACTGCGCGAAAAGCATGTATTCTTGCTTAATACAGCGAAACAAGCTGTTTTAGACCGAAACGAGCTAAATCACAACACATCGGTTTCACAAGTGTTCCTCTGATACGCGTCAACTCTTTTTTCTCTTATAGCTGCGCGAAAAGCATGTATTCGTGCTTAGTCCAACGAAACAAGCTGTTTTAGACCGAAACGAGGTAAATCTTAACACATCGGTTTTACAAGTGTCCCTGTGACACGCCTTTAAAGCTTTTTCTCTTATCACTGCGCGAAAAGCATGTATTTCTGCTTAATACAGCGAAACAAGCTGTTTTAGACCGAAACGAGCTAAATCACAACACATCGGTTTTACAAGTGTTCCTCTGATACGCGTCTAAACTTTTTCTCTTATAACTGCGCGAAAAGCATGTATTCGTGCTTAATACAGCGAAACAAGCTGTTTTAGACCGAAACGAGCTAAATCACAACACATCGGTTTTACAAGTATTCCTCTGATACGCGTCTAAACTTTTTCTCTTATAACTGCGCGAAAAGCATGTATTCGTGCTTAATACGACGAAACAAGTTGTTTTAGACCGAAACGAGCTAAATCACCACACATCGGTTTTACAAGTGTTCCTCTGATACGCGTCAAAACGTTTTCTCTTATAACTGCGCGAAAAGCATGTATTCGTGCTTAATACACCGAAACAAGCTGTTTTGGACCGAAACGAGCTAAATCACAACACATCGGTTTTACAAGTGTCTCTCTAATACGCGTCAAAACTTTTTCTCTCATAACTGCGCGAAAAGCATGTATTCTTGCTTAATACAACGAAACAAGCTGTTTTAGACCGAAACGAGCTTAATCAAAACACATCGGTTTTACAAGTGTTGATCTGATACGCGTCTAAACTTTTCTCTTATAACTGCGCGAAAAGCATGTATTCGTGCTTAATACGACGAAACAAGCTGTTTTAGACCGAAACGAGCTAAATCTGAACACATCGGTTTTACAAGTGTCCCTGTGACACGCGTCAAAACTTTTTCGCTTATAACTGCGCGAAAAGCATGTATTCTTGCTTAATGCAGCGAAACTAGCTGTTTTAGACCGAAACGAGCTAATTCACCACACATCGGTTTTACAAGTGTTCCTCTGATACGCGTCAAAACTTTTTCTATTATAACTGCGCGAAAAGCTTGTATTCGTGCTTAGTCCAACGAAACAAGCTGTTTTAGACCGAAACGAGGTAAATCTGAAAACATCGGTTTTACAAGTGTCCCTGTGACATGCCTTTAAAACTTTTTCTCTTATAACTGCGCGAAAAGCATGTATTCGTGCTTAATACAACGAAACAGGCTGTTTTAGACCGAAACGAGGTAAATCTGAACACATCGGTTTTACAAGTGTCCCTGTGACATGCCATTAATACTTTTTCTCTTATAACTGCGCGAAAAGCATGTATTCGTGCTTAATACAACGAAACAAGCTGTTTTAGACCGAAACTAGCTAAGTCTGAACACATCGGTTTTACAAGTGTCCCTGTGACACGCGTCAAAATTTTTTCTCTTATAACTGCGCGAAAAGCATGTATTCGTGCTTAATACACCGAAACAAGCTGTTTTGGACCGGAACGAGCTAAATCACAATACATCGGCTTTACAAGTGTCTCTCTAATACGCGTCAAAACGTTTTCTCCTATAACTGCGCGAAAAGCATGTATTCTTGCTTAATACAACGAAACAAGCTGTTTTAGACCGAAACGAGCTTAATCAAAACACATCGGTTTTACAAGTGTTCCTCTGGTACGCGTCTAAACTTTTTCTTTTATAACTGCGCGAAAAGCATGTATTCGTGCTTAATACGACGAAACAAGCTGTTTTAGACCGAAACGAGCTAAATCACCACACATCGGTTTTACAAGTGTTCCTCTGATACGCGTCAAAACGTTTTCTCTTATAACTGCGCGAAAAGCATGTATTCGTGCTTAATACAACGAAACAAGCTGTTTTAGACCGAAACGAGCTAAATCACAACACATCGGTTTTACAAGTGTCTCTCTAATACGCGTCAAAACTTTTTCTCGTATAACTGCGCGTAAAGCATGTATTCGTGCTTAATACAACGAAACAAGCTGTTTTAGACCGAAACGAGCTAAATCCGAACACATCGGTTTTACAAGTATTCCTGTGACACGCGTCAAAACTTTCTCTTATAACTGCGCGAAAAGCATGTATTCTTGCTTAATACAGCGAAACAAGCTGTTTTAGACCGAAACGAGCTAAATCACAACACATCGGTTTTACAAGTGTTCCTCTGATACGCGTCAAAACTTTTTCTCGTATAACTGCGCGAAAAGCATGTATTCTTGCTTAATACAACGAAACAAGCTGTTTTAGACCGAAACGAGCTTAATCAAAACACATCGGTTTTACAAGTGTTCCTCTGATACGCGTCAAAACTTTTTCTCTTATAACTGCGCGAAAAGCATGTATTCGTGCTTAGTCCAACGAAACAAGCTGTTTTAGACAGAAACGAGGTAAATCTGAAAACATCGGTTTTACAAGTGTCCCTGTGACATGCCTTCAAAACTTTTTCTCTTATAACTGCGCGAAAAGCATGTATTCGTGCTTAATACAACGAAACAAGCTGTTTTAGACCGAAACGAGCTAAATCTGAACACATCGGTTTTACAAGTGTCCCTGTGACACGCTTCAAAACTTTTTCTCTTATAACTGCGCGAAAAGCATGTATTCTTGCTTATTACAGCGAAACAAGCTGTTTTAGACCGAAACGAGCTAAATCACAACACATCGGTTTTACAAGTTTTCCTCTGATACGCGTCAAAATTTTTCTTTTATAACTGCGCGAAAAGCATGTATTCGTGCTTAATACAACGAAACAAGCTGTTTTAGACCGAAACGAGCTAAATCACAACACATCGGTTTTACAAGTGATCCTCTGATACGCGTCAAAACTTTTTCTCTTATAACTGCGCGAAAAGCATGTATTCGTGCTTAATACAACGAAACAAGCTGTGTTAGACCGAAACGAGCTAAATCACAACACATCGGTTTTACAAGTGTCTCTCTAATACGCGTCGAAACTTTTTCTTCTATAACTGCGCGTAAAGCATGTATTCGTGCTTAAATCAACGAAACAAGCTGTTTTAGACCGAAACTAGCTAAGTCTGAACACATCGGTTTTACAAGTGTCCCTGTGACACGCGTCAAAATTTTTTCTCTTATAACTGCGCGAAAAGCATGTATTCTTGTTTAATACAGCGAAACAAGCTGTTTTAGACCGAAACGAGCTAAATCACAACACATCGGTTTTACAAGTGTTCCTCTGATACGCGTCAAAACTTTTTCTCTTATAACTGCGCGAAAAGCATGTATTCTTGCTTAATACAACGAAACAAGCTGTTTTAGACCGAAACGAGCTAAATCACAACACATCGGTTTTACAAGTATTCCTCTGATACGCGTCTAAACTTTTTCTCTTATAACTGCGCGAAAAGCATGTATTCGTGCTTAATACGACGAAACAAGCTGTTTTAGACCGAAACGAGCTAAATCACCACACATCGGTTTTACAAGTGTTCCTCTGATACGCGTCAAAACTTTTTCTCTTATAACTGCGCGAAAAGCATGTATTCGTGCTTAATACAACGAAACAAGCTGTTTTAGACCGAAACGAGCTAAATTACAACACATCGGTTTTACAAGTGTCCCTGTGACACGCGTCAAAATTTTTTCTCTTATAACTGCGCGAAAAGCATGTATTCTTGCTTAATACAGCGAAACAAGCGGTTTTAGACCGAAACGAGCTAAATCACAACACATCGGTTTTACAAGTGTTCCTCTGATACGCGTCAAAACTTTTCTTCTATAACTGCGCGAAAAGCATGTATTCTTGCTTAAAACAACGAAACAAGCTGTTTTATACCAAAACGAGCTGTATCTGAACACATCGGATTTACAAGTATCCACGTGATACTCGTCAAAACTTTTTTCTCTTATAACTGCGCGAAAAAGCATGTATTCGTGCTTAGTCCAACGAAACAAGCTGTTTTAGACCGAAACGAGGTAAATCTGAACACATCGGTTTTACAAGTGTCCCTGTGACACGCCTTTAAAACTTTTTCTCTTATAACTGCGCGAAAAGCATGTATTCCTGCTTAATACAGCGAAACAAGCTGTTTTAGACTGAAACGAGCTAAATCACAACACATCGGTTTTACAAGTGTCTCTCTAATACGCGTCAAAACTTTTTCTTCTATAACTGCGCGTAAAGCATGTATTCGTGCTTAAATCAACGAAACAAGCTGTTTTAGACCGAAACGAGCTAAATCCGAACACATCGGTTTTACAAGTATTCCTGTGACACGCGTCAAAACTTTCTCTTATAACTGCGCGAAAAGCATGTATTCTTGCTTAATACAGCGAAACAAGCTGTTTTAGACCGAAACGAGCTAAATCACAACACATCGGTTTTACAAGTGTTCCTCTGATACGCGTCAAAACTTTTTCTCGTATAACTGCGCGAAAAGCATGTATTCTTGCTTAATACAACGAAACAAGCTGTTTTAGACCGAAACGAGCTTAATCAAAACACATCGGTTTTACAAGTGTTCCTCTGATACGCGTCAAAACTTTTTCTCTTATAACTGCGCGAAAAGCATGTATTCGTGCTTAGTCCAACGAAACAAGCTGTTTTAGACAGAAACGAGGTAAATCTGAAAACATCGGTTTTACAAGTGTCCCTGTGACATGCCTTCAAAACTTTTTCTCTTATAACTGCGCGAAAAGCATGTATTCGTGCTTAATACAACGAAACAAGCTGTTTTAGACCGAAACGAGCTAAATCTGAACACATCGGTTTTACAAGTGTCCCTGTGACACGCTTCAAAACTTTTTCTCTTATAACTGCGCGAAAAGCATGTATTCTTGCTTATTACAGCGAAACAAGCTGTTTTAGACCGAAACGAGCTAAATCACAACACATCGGTTTTACAAGTTTTCCTCTGATACGCGTCAAAATTTTTCTTTTATAACTGCGCGAAAAGCATGTATTCGTGCTTAATACAACGAAACAAGCTGTTTTAGACCGAAACGAGCTAAATCACAACACATCGGTTTTACAAGTGATCCTCTGATACGCGTCAAAACTTTTTCTCTTATAACTGCGCGAAAAGCATGTATTCGTGCTTAATACAACGAAACAAGCTGTGTTAGACCGAAACGAGCTAAATCACAACACATCGGTTTTACAAGTGTCTCTCTAATACGCGTCGAAACTTTTTCTTCTATAACTGCGCGTAAAGCATGTATTCGTGCTTAAATCAACGAAACAAGCTGTTTTAGACCGAAACTAGCTAAGTCTGAACACATCGGTTTTACAAGTGTCCCTGTGACACGCGTCAAAATTTTTTCTCTTATAACTGCGCGAAAAGCATGTATTCTTGTTTAATACAGCGAAACAAGCTGTTTTAGACCGAAACGAGCTAAATCACAACACATCGGTTTTACAAGTGTTCCTCTGATACGCGTCAAAACTTTTTCTCTTATAACTGCGCGAAAAGCATGTATTCTTGCTTAATACAACGAAACAAGCTGTTTTAGACCGAAACGAGCTAAATCACAACACATCGGTTTTACAAGTATTCCTCTGATACGCGTCTAAACTTTTTCTCTTATAACTGCGCGAAAAGCATGTATTCGTGCTTAATACGACGAAACAAGCTGTTTTAGACCGAAACGAGCTAAATCACCACACATCGGTTTTACAAGTGTTCCTCTGATACGCGTCAAAACTTTTTCTCTTATAACTGCGCGAAAAGCATGTATTCGTGCTTAATACAACGAAACAAGCTGTTTTAGACCGAAACGAGCTAAATTACAACACATCGGTTTTACAAGTGTCCCTGTGACACGCGTCAAAATTTTTTCTCTTATAACTGCGCGAAAAGCATGTATTCTTGCTTAATACAGCGAAACAAGCGGTTTTAGACCGAAACGAGCTAAATCACAACACATCGGTTTTACAAGTGTTCCTCTGATACGCGTCAAAACTTTTCTTCTATAACTGCGCGAAAAGCATGTATTCTTGCTTAAAACAACGAAACAAGCTGTTTTATACCAAAACGAGCTGTATCTGAACACATCGGATTTACAAGTATCCACGTGATACTCGTCAAAACTTTTTTCTCTTATAACTGCGCGAAAAAGCATGTATTCGTGCTTAGTCCAACGAAACAAGCTGGTTTAGACCGAAACGAGGTAAATCTGAACACATCGGTTTTACAAGTGTCCCTGTGACACGCCTTTAAAACTTTTTCTCTTATAACTGCGCGAAAAGCATGTATTCCTGCTTAATACAGCGAAACAAGCTGTTTTAGACTGAAACGAGCTAAATCACAACACATCGGTTTTACAAGTGTCTCTCTAATACGCGTCAAAACTTTTTCTTCTATAACTGCGCGTAAAGCATGTATTCGTGCTTAAATCAACGAAACAAGCTGTTTTAGACCGAAACGAGCTAAATCTGAACACATCGGTTTTACAAGTGTCCCTGTGACACGCGTCAAAATTTTTCTCTTATAACTGCGCGAAAAGCATGTATTCTTGCTTAATACAGCGAAACAAGCTGTTTTAGACCGAAACGAGCTAAATCACAACACATCGGTTTTACAAGTGTTCCTCTGATACGCGTCAAAACTTTTTCTCTTATAACTGCGCGAAAAGCATGTATTCTTGCTTAATACAACGAAACAAGCTGTTTTATACCGAAACGAGCTAAATGACAACACATCGGTTTTACAAGTATTCCTCTGATACGCGTCTAAACTTTTTTCTCTTATAACTGCGCGAAAAGCATGTATTCGTGCTTAATACAGCGAAACAAGCTGTTTTAGACCGAAACGAGCTAAATCACAACACATCGGTTTTACAAGTGTTCCTCTGATACGCGTCAAAACTTTTTCTTCTATAACTGCGCGAAAAGCATGTATTCTTGCTTAAAACAACGAAACAAGCTGTTTTATACCAAAACGAGCTGTATCTGAACACATCGGTTTTACAAGTATCCACGTGATACTCGTCAAAACTATTTTCTCTTATAACTGCGCGAAAAGCATGTATTCGTGCTTAGTCCAACGAAACAAGCTGTTTTAGACCGAAACGAGGTAAATCTGAACACATCGGTTTTACAAGTGTCCCTGTGACACGCCTTTAAAACTTTTTCTCTTATAACTGCGTGAAAAGCATGTATTCGTGCTTAATACAACGAAACAAGCTGTTTTAGACCGAAACGAGCTAAATCTGAACACATCGGTTTTACAAGTGTCCCTGTGACACGCTTCAAAACTTTTTCTCTTATAACTGCGCGAAAAGCATGTATTCTTGCTTAATACAACGAAACAAGCTGTTTTAGACCGAAACGAGCTAAATCACAACACATCGGTTTTACAAGTATTCCTCTGATACGCGTCTAAACTTTTTTCTCTTATAACTGCGCAAAAAGCATGTATTCGTGCTTAATACAGCGAAACAAGCTGTTTTAGACCGAAACGAGCTAAATCACAACACATCGGTTTTACAAGTGTTCCTCTGATACGCGTCAAAACTTTTTCTTCTATAACTGCGCGAAAAGCATGTATTCTTGCTTAAAACAACGAAACAAGCTGTTTTATACCAAAACGAGCTGTATCTGAACACATCGGTTTTACAAGTATCCACGTGATACTCGTCAAAACTATTTTCTCTTATAACTGCGCGAAAAGCATGTATTCGTGCTTAGTCCAACGAAACAAGCTGTTTTAGACCGAAACGAGGTAAATCTGAACACATCGGTTTTACAAGTGTCCCTGTGACACGCCTTTAAAACTTTTTCTCTTATAACTGCGCGAAAAGCATGTATTCCTGCTTAATGCAGCGAAACAAGCTGTTTTAGACCGAAACGAGCTAAATCACAACACATCGGTTTTACAAGTATTCCTCTGATACGCGTCTAAACTTTTTCTCTTATAACTGCGCGAAAAGCATGTATTCGTGCTTAATACGACGAAACAAGCTGTTTTAGACCGAAACGAGCTAAATCACCACACATCGGTTTTACAAGTGTTCCTCTGATACGCGTCAAAACTTTTTCTCTTATAACTGCGCGAAAAGCATGTATTCGTGCTTAGTCCAACGAAACAAGCTATTTTAGACCGAAACGAGGTAAATCTGAAAACATCGGTTTTACAAGTGTCCCTGTGACATGCCTTTAAAACTTTTTCTCTTATAACTGCGCGAAAAACATGTATTCTTGCTTAATACAACGAAACAAGCTGTTTTAGACCGAAACGAGCTTAATCAAAACACATCGGTTTTACAAGTGTTGATCTGATACGCGTCTAAACTTTTCTCTTATAACTGCGCGAAAAGCATGTATTCGTGCTTAATACGACGAAACAAGCTGTTTTAGACCGAAACGAGCTAAATCTGAACACATCGGTTTTACAAGTGTCCCTGTGACACGCGTCAAAACTTTTTCTCTTATAACTGCGCGAAAAGCATGTATTCTTGCTTAATGCAGCGAAACTAGCTGTTTTAGACCGAAACGAGCTAAATCACCACACATCGGTTTTACAAGTGTTCCTCTGATACGCGTCAAAACTTTTTCTCTTATAACTGCGCGAAAAGCATGTATTCGTGCTTAATACAACGAAACAAGCTGTTTTAGACCGAAACGAGCTAAATGACCACACATCAGTTTTACAAGTGTTCCTCTGATACGCGTCAAAACTTTTTCTTCTATAACTGCGCGAAAAGCATGTATTCTTGCTTAAAACAACGAAACAAGCTGTTTTATACCAAAACGAGCTGTATCTGAACACATCGGTTTTACAAGTATCCACGTGATACTCGTCAAAACTTTTTTCTCTTATAACTGCGCGAAAAGCATGTATTCTTGCTTAGTCCAACGAAACAAGCTGTTTTAGACCGAAACGAGCTTAATCAAAACACATCGGTTTTACAAGTGTCCCTGTGACACGCGTCAAAACTTTTTCTCTTATAACTGCGCGAAAAGCATGTATTCGTGCTTAATACGACGAAACAAGCTGTTTTAGACCGAAACGAGCTAAATCACCACACATCGGTTTTACAAGTGTTCCTCTGATACGCGTCAAAACTTTTTCTCTTATAACTGCGCGAAAAGCATGTATTCGTGCTTAATACAACGAAACAAGCTGTTTTAGACCGAAACGAGCTAAATGACCACACATCGGTTTTACAAGTGTTCCTCTGATACGCGTCAAAACTTTTTCTTCTATAACTGCGCGAAAAGCATGTATTCTTGCTTAAAACAACGAAACAAGCTGTTTTATACCAAAACGAGCTGTATCTGAACACATCGGTTTTACAAGTATCCACGTGATACTCAAAACTTTTTTCTCTTATAACTGCGCGAAAAGCATGTATTCGTGCTTAGTCCAACGAAACAAGCTGTTTTAGACCGAAACGAGGTAAATCTGAACACATCGGTTTTACAAGTGTCCCTGTGACACGCCTTTAAAACTTTTTCTCTTATAACTGCGCGAAAAGCATGTATTCTTGCTTAATACAGCGAAACAAGCTGTTTTAGACCGAAACGAGCTAAATCACAACAC
Organism: Amblyomma americanum; assembly: GCF_052857255.1. NCBI lineage: Eukaryota > Metazoa > Arthropoda > Arachnida > Ixodida > Ixodidae > Amblyomma > Amblyomma americanum. The sequence goes on from NW_027526598.1 coordinate 230,688, forward strand.
ATCGGTTTTACAAGTGTTCCTCTGATACGCGTCAAAACTTTTTCTCTTATAACTGCGCGAAAAGCATGTATTCGTGCTAAATACAACGAAACAAGCTGTTTTAGACTGAAACGAGCTAAATCTGAACACATCGGTTTTACAAGTGTCCTTGTGACACGCGTCAAAACTTTTTCTCTTATAACTGCGCGAAAAGCATGTATTCTTGCTTAATACAGCGAAACAAGCTGTTTTAGACCGAAAGGAGCTAAATCACAACACATCGGTTTTACAAGTGTACCTCTGATACGCGTCAAAACTTTTTCTCTTATAACTGCGCGAAAAGCATGTATTCGTGCTTAATACAACGAAACAAGCTGTTTTAGACCGAAACGAGCTAGATCTGAACGCATCGGTTTTCCAAGTGTCCATGTGATACGCGTCAAAACTTTTTCTCTTATAACTGCGCGAAAAGCATGTATTCGTGCTTAATACAACGAAACAAGCTGTTTTAGTCCGAAAAGAGTTAAATCTGAACTCATCGGTTTTACAAGTGTTCCTCTGATACGCGTCAAAACTTTTTTTCTTATAACGGCGCGAAAAGCATGTATTCTTGCTTAATACAACGAAACAAGCTGTTTTAGACCGAAACGAGCCAAATCACAACACATCGGTATTACAAGTGTTCCACGTGATACTCGTCAAAACTTTTTCTCTTTTAACTGCGCGAAAAGCATGTATTCTTGGTTAATACAGCGAAACAAGTTGTTTTAGACCGAAACGAGCTAAATCACAACACATCGGTTTTACAAGTGTTCCTCTGATACGCGTCAAAACTTTTTCTCTTATAACTGCGCGAAAAGCATGTATTCTTGCTTAATACAGCGAAACAAGCTGTTTTAGACCGAAACGAGCTAAATCACAACACATCGGTTTTACAAGTGTTCCTCTGATACGCGTCAAAACTTTTTCTCTTATAACTGCGCGAAAAGCATGTATTCTTGCTTAATACAGCGAAACAAGCCGTTTTAGACCGAAACGAGCTAAATCACAACACATCGGTTTTACAAGTGTTCCTCTGATACGCGTCTAAACTTTTTCTCTTATAACTGCGCGAAAAGCATGTATTCGTGCTAAATACAACGAAACAAGCTGTTTTAGACCGAAACGAGCTAAATCTGAACACATCGGTTTTACAAGTGTCCCTGTGACACGCGTCAAAACTTTTTCTCTTATAACTGCGCGAAAAAGCATGTATTCTTGCTTAATACAGCGAAACAAGCTGTTTTTAGACCGAAACGAGCTAAGTCACAACACATCGGTTTTACAAGTGTTCCTCTGATACGCGTCAAAACTTTTTCTCTTATAACTGCGCGAAAAGCATGTATTCTTGCTTAATACAACGAAACAAGCCGTTTTAGACCGAAACGAGCTAAATCACAAACACACCGGTTTTACAAGTGTTCCTCTGATACGCGTCTAAACTTTTTCTCTTATAACTGCGCGAAAAGCATGTATTCGTGCTAAATACGACGAAACAAGCTGTTTTAGACCGAAACGAGCTAAATCTGAACACATCGGTTTTACAAGTGTCCCTGTGACACGCGTCAAAACTTTTTCTCTTATAACTGCGCGAAAAGCATGTATTCTTGCTTAATACAGTGAAACAAGCTGTTTTAGTCCGAAACGAGCTAAATCACAACACATCGGTTTTACAAGTGTTCCTCTGATACACGTCTAAACTTTTTCTCTTATAACTGCGCGAAAAGCATGTATTCGTGCTTAATACAACGAAACAAGCTGTTTCAGACCGAAACGAGCTAAATCTGAACACATCGGTTTTACAAGTGTCCCTGTGACACGCGTCAAAACTTTTTCTCTTATAACTGCGCGAAAAGCATGTATTCTTGCTTAATACAGCGAAACAAGCTGTTTTAGACCGAAACGAGCTAAATCTGAACACATCGGTTTTACAAGTATCCACGTGATACTCGTCAAAACTTTTTCTCTTATAACTGCGCGAAAAGCATGTATTCTTGGTTAATACAGCGAAACAAGCTGTTTTAGACCGAAACGAGCTAAATCACAACACATCGGTTTTACAAGTGTTCCTCTGATACGCGTCAAAACTTTTTCTCTTATAACTGCGCGAAAAGCATGTATTCTTGCTTAATACAGCGAAACAAGCTGTTTTAGACCGAAACGAGCTAAATCACAACACATCGGTTTTACAAGTGTTCCTCTGATACGCGTCAAAACTTTTTCTCGTATAACTGCGCGAAAAGCATGTATTCTTGCTTAATACAGCGAAACAAGCCGTTTTAGACCGAAACGAGCTAAATCACAACACATCGGTTTTACAAGTTTTCCTCTGATACGCGTCTAAACTTTTTCTCTTATAACTGCGCGAAAAGCATGTATTCGTGCTAAATACAACGAAACAAGCTGTTTTAGACCGAAACGAGCTAAATCTGAACACATCGGTTTTACAAGTGTCCCTGTGACACGCGTCAAAACTTTTTCTCTTATAACTGCGCGAAAAGCATGTATTCTTGCTTAATACAGCGAAACAAGCTGTTTTAGACCGAAAGGAGCTAAATCACAACACATCGGTTTTACAAGTGTTCCTCTGATACGCGTCAAAACTTTTTCTCTTATAACTGCGCGAAAAGCATGTATTCTTGCTTAATACAGCGAAACTAGCTGTTTAGACCGAAACGAGCTAAATCACAACACACCGGTTTTACAAGTGTTCCTCTGATACGCATCAAAACTTTTTCTCTTATAACTGCGCGAAAAGCATGTATTCGTGCTTAGTCCAACGAAACAAGCTATTTTAGACCGAAACGAGGTAAATCTGAAAACATCGGTTTTACAAGTGTCCCTGTGACATGCCTTTAAAACTTTTTCTCTTATAACTGCGCGAAAAGCATGTATTCGTGCTTAATACAACGAAACAGGCTGTTTTAGACCGAAACGAGGTAAATCTGAACACATCGGTTTTACAAGTGTCCCTGTGACATGCCTTTAAAACTTTTTCTCTTTTAACTGCGCGAAAAGCATGTATTCGTGCTTAATACAACGAAACAAGCTGTTTTAGACCGAAACGAGGTAAATCTGAACACATCGGTTTTACAAGTGTTCCTCTGATACGCGTCTAAACTTTTTCTCTTATAACTGCGCGAAAAGCATGTATTCGTGCTTAATACAACGAAACAAGCTGTTTTAGACCGAAACGAGCTAAGTCTGAACACATCGGTTTTACAAGTGTCCCTGTGACACGCGTCAAAACTTTTTCTCTTATAACTGCGCGAAAAGCATGTATTCTTGCTTAATACAGCGAAACAAGCTGTTTTAGACCGAAACGAGCTAAATCACAACACATCGGTTTTACAAGTGTTCCTCTGATACGCGTCTAAACTTTTTCTCTTATAACTGCGCGAAAAGCATGTATTCGTGCTAAATACAACGAAACAAGCTGTTTTAGACCGAAACGAGCTAAATCTGAACACATCGGTTTTACAAGTGTCCCTGTGACACGCGTCAAAACTTTTTCTCTTATAACTGCGCGAAACGCATGTATTCTTGCTTTCACAATTTCACCAGCGCTGCGACTAGGAACAAGAACAGAGAAGGAAGACAAGGACAAGCGCTACTAACAACTGAAAGTTTATTTGAAAAAAACACAGATTATATGCACACAACTGACAACCCAAAGCGCCTGCGCTTCCCCCACCAGGCACGCAAAAGAGAGTTAAAAATCTAGATACAAAATTTCACACTCATGTAAGTTTACAGATGGTGTGCTAACGCACGTGTCGATGTTCTTGTGAATGTGATAGGCTTCACACAACTCCCTAGTTAACTGATCTGGATGTCTGAATTTAATCTTAGCCCTGTTAAGAAGAGGAAAGCATGCTTTTTTGTTAGACACACCGGGTTTGTTTAGAAGACAATCTCTGTAATGAAGGGACAGATTTGATGAAGGAGCACCATTCAAAGAGGTTCTATGCTGACGTAAGCGTGTATTTATGCATTTACCGGTTTGCCCAATGTAACTCTTGCCGCATTTAAAAGGTATGTCATAAACCACTCCCTCTGCACATGGCACAAAGGTTGACTCATGATCCACCTGGCATGCATTTTTTCTTTTGCCTCTTATTTGCTTCTGTTCCCGGGCTCTTTTGTCAACAATAGCACAAACCTTGCCTAGTTTATTAGGGACCGAAAAGAGCACTTTTACCCCATATCTAGTGCCAACCTGCTTAAGCCTATGGGATAACTGATGAATGTAGGGTATTACCGCATACTTCGTTCTGTCATTGCCGGAATTTTCCTGTGCTTCATGTCTACCAAACGACTTCATCTTCTTCAGGATCTTGTTGCTAGCAAGCGCTATCACATCTTTGGGGAAGCCCGCTGACCTTAGCCTTTGAACTTGCTTATCGAAACTGCTGCCTAAAGTATGAATACATGACTTAGTAAGTGCAGATCCTAAACAAGACACTGCTATGCCACATTTAACTATTTTCGAGTGCCCAGACTGATAATTTAGCAAGGGCTTTTCCGACCGCTGTAGGAAGGACCAACAAACATGATTCACCTTTTTCTCCAATCTAATATCCAAGAATTGCAGCTGATTATCTTCTGGTAATTCAAAGGTAAATTTCAGACCAAACCCGCAGTTTTCAAAAGTCTTTAAAATGTCATCCACATGTGCCTTGAAGTCATGGGATTCAACAAAAACAAGGTAATCGTCTACATACCGGAAGATTTGTTTTACACGGTTGTCTAAGTTAACTTTAATGCTCCTATCTGCATAGGAAAGAAAGATATTACTAAGTACCGGAGCCACTTTTGAGCCAATGCACACTCCTGTTTTTTGAATATATAGCCTGCCTTCCCAATCAACAAATGTGGATTTGAGATAAAATGACACAAGCTCCAAAAACGAGCCCACAGAAACGCCACACTTTGAAATGAATGCTTCTTCATCATTATCCTCTACTATACATTTCTTAACACACTGGAGGAGCCTATCATGTGGCAATGAATAGAATAAATCCTGCACATCAATACTAAACATATCACACCCACCAGGATTATTTAGTTTCAGATATTGCACAACCGCCTCGGAATTAGATACAAGAAACGGGTCTTCTACTGTCAGTGAACACAATTTACTTTGCAAAAAACTTGAAACGGCATGTTGCCAAGTTCCCCGTTCAGTAACAATGCAACGGAAGGGGATGTCAGTTTTATGAGTTTTGGGAGCAAAAAACACTTCTAAAAAGTTGCCTTTCGCCTTCTTAATGGATGCTTGCAGGCCAACTAAATTCATATCACCTACCAGCCTTAACGCCTCGCTTTTTTGTTTAAGGGCACTGGAACGCACAGGCTTAAAGTTTTTGGCAACTGAATTCCTAGCCTTCTCACGGAAAAGTTTCTCTGGCAGCGTAACGAAATAACCTTCTTTATCCGAGACAACCACGCGAAGTTTTTCGGACGTCAAGAAATCGGTCAAGTGCGCAAAGTCCCACCTTTTGGCCGGCCCTCCGCCACTCTTCTTGAGGGCCTCAACACATTCCACAACGCACCTAGGCTGCTCCTCTTTCCGTGCTTGGCGCGCGATTGACCTTCCAAGAGCCAACTTTTCTTCTTTTCCCAAAGAAGGCTGGACACCGAATTTTGGACCCAACTTTAGAATCTTCTGGAACTTCTCTGGCACCGGCTGATCACCCAGGACCAAGAGCTTTCCTTCGGAGCACGGAGACGCTGTACTGGAGGGAAACCACGGGCGGGCGGTGTACCAAAGGAACTCGGTGTGTTTTTTCGCTTGTTCGCACCACTCATGGATGTGCCGCACACGATTTTTGTCCTTCCCACACACCACCCAAAGGCAATCCTTGTAGTATCGATGTTGACGCCACCACTCTGAAGATGCAATCCGGCAAATCCTGCGGCTGTGCCCTTTAGATGGGAGGAGGCCACCGCACATAACTTGGACCTCAACTGGGCAAAGAGCACGTCTGGCATGCCACGAAGCTACCCTTGCTTTGAAGGCACAAACTGCAATTAGGGAAGCCAAGGTTGCCTGGTTGTCAAAAGGAGCGGGATTAGGACATAGAAAAGAGCTCAATGTACTAGAAATGAACTGTAGCAAAATGGTGGTTTGAGCTAGTTGGTACATATTCACAATTTCACCAGCGCTGCGACTAGGAACAAGAACAGAGAAGGAAGACAAGGACAAGCGCTACTAACAACTGAAAGTTTATTTGAAAAAAACACAGATTATATGCACACAACTGACAACCCAAAGCGCCTGCGCTTCCCCCACCAGGCACGCAAAAGAGAGTTAAAAATCTAGATACAAAATTTCACACTCATGTAAGTTTACAGATGGTGTGCTAACGCACGTGTCGATGTTCTTGTGAATGTGATAGGCTTCACACAACTCCCTAGTTAACTGATCTGGATGTCTGAATTTAATCTTAGCCCTGTTAAGCAGAGGAAAGCATGCTTTTTTGTTAGACACACCGGGTTTGTTTAGAAGACAATCTCTGTAATGAAGGGACAGATTTGATGAAGGCGCACCATTCAAAGAGGTTCTATGCTGACGTAAGCGTGTATTTATGCATATACCGGTTTGCCCAATGTAACTCTTGCCGCATTTAAAAGGTATGTCATAAACCACTCCCTCTGCACATTGCACAAAGGTTGACTCATGATCCACCTGGCATGCATTTTTTCTTTTGCCTCTTATTTGCTTCTGTTCCCGGGCTCTTTTGTCAACAATAGCACAAACCTTGCCTAGTTTATTAGGGACCGAAAAGAGCACTTTTACCCCATATCTAGTGCCAACCTGCTTAAGCCTATGGGATAACTGATGAATGTAGGGTATTACCGCATACTTCGTTCTGTCATTGCCGGAATTTTCCTGTGCTTCATGTCTACCAACTAGCTCAAACCACCATTTTGCTGTATTCTTGCTTAATACAGCGAAACAAGCTGTTTTAGACCGAAACGAGCTAAATCACAACACATCGGTTTTACAAGTGTTCCTCTGATACGCGTCAAAACTTTTTCTCTTATAACTGCGCGAAAAGCATGTATTCTTGCTTAATACAGCGAAACAAGTTGTTTTAAACCGAAACGAGCTAAATCACAACACATCGGTATTACAAGTGTTCCACGTGATACTCGTCAAAACTTTTTCTCTTATAACTGCGCGAAAAGCATGTATTCGTGCTTAATACAACGAAACAAGCTGTTTTAGACCGAAACGAGCTAAATCTGAACACATCGGTTTTACAAGTATCCACGTGATACTCGTCAAAACTTTTTCTCTTATAACTGCGCGAAAAGCATGTATTCTTGCTTAATACAGCGAAACAAGCTGTTTTAGACCGAAATGAGCTAAATCACAACACATCGGTTTTACAAGTGTTCCTCTGATACGCGTCAAAACTTTTTCTCTTATAACTGCGCGAAAAGCATGTATTCTTGCTTAATACAGCGAAACAAGCTGTTTAAGACCGAAAGGAGCTACATCACAACACATCGGTTTTACAAGTGTTCCTCTGATACGCGTCAAAACTTTTTCTCTTATAACTGCGCGAAAAGCATGTATTCTTGCTTAATACAGCGAAACAAGCTGTTTTAAACCGAAACGAGTTAAATCACAACACATCGGTATTACAAGTGTTCCACGTGATACTCGTCAAAACTTTTTCTCTTATAACTGCGCGAAAAGCATGTATTCGTGCTTAATACAACGAAACAAGCTGTTTTAGACCGAAACGAGCTAAATCTGAACACATCGGTTTTACAAGTATCCACGTGATACTCGTCAAAACTTTTTCTCTTATAACTGCGCGAAAAGCATGTATTCTTGCTTAATACAGCGAAACAAGCTGTTATAGACCGAAATGAGCTAAATCACAACACATCGGTTTTACAAGTGTTCCTCTGATACGCGTCAAAACTTTTTCTCTTATAACTGCGCGAAAAGCATGTATTCTTGCTTAATACAGCGAAACAAGCTGTTTTAGACCGAAAGGAGCTAAATCACAACACATCGGTTTTACAAGTGTTCCTCTGATAAGCGTCAAAACTTTTTCTCTTATAACTGCGCGAAAAGCATGTATTCTTGCTTAATACAGCGAAACTAGCTGTTTAGACCGAAACGAGCTAAATCACAACACACCGGTTTTACAAGTGTTCCTCTGATACGCATCAAAACTTTTTCTCTTATAACTGCGCGAAAAGCATGTATTCGTGCTTAGTCCAACGAAACAAGCTGTTTTAGACCGAAACGAGATAAATCTGAAAACATCGGTTTTACAAGTGTCCCTGTGACATGCCTTTAAAACTTTTTCTCTTATAACTGCGCGAAAAGCATGTATTCGTGCTTAATACAACGAAACAGGCTGTTTTAGACCGAAACGAGGTAAATCTGAACACATCGGTTTTACAAGTGTCCCTGTGACATGCCTTTAAAACTTTTTCTCTTATAACTGCGCGAAAAGCATGTATTCGTGCTTAATACAACGAAACAAGCTGTTTTAGACCGAAAAGAGGTAAATCTGAACACATCGGTTTTACAAGTGTTCCTCTGATACGCGTCTAAACTTTTTCTCTTATAACTGCGCGAAAAGCATGTATTCGTGCTTAATACAACGAAACAAGCTGTTTTAGACCGAAACGAGCTAAGTCTGAACACATCGGTTTTACAAGTGTCCCTGTGACACGCGTCAAAACTTTTTCTCTTATAACTGCGCGAAAAGCATGTATTCTTGCTTAATACAGCGAAACAAGCTGTTTTAGACCGAAACGAGCTAAATCACAACACATCGGTTTTACAAGTGTTCCTCTGATACGCGTCTAAACTTTTTCTCCTATAACTGCGCGAAAAGCATGTATTCGTGCTAAATACAACGAAACAAGCTGTTTTAGACCGAAACGAGCTAAATCTGAACACATCGGTTTTACAAGTGTCCCTGTGACACGCGTCAAAACTTTTTCTCTTATAACTGCGCGAAAGGCATGTATTCTTGCTTAATACAGCGAAACAAGCTGTTTTAGACCGAAACGAGCTAAATCACAACACATCGGTTTTACAAGTGTTCCTCTGATACGCGTCAAAACTTTTTCTCTTATAACTGCGCGAAAAGCATGTATTCTTGCTTAATACAGCGAAACAAGCTGTTTTAAACCGAAACGAGCTAAATCACAACACATCGGTATTACAAGTGTTCCATGTGATACTCGTCAAAACTTTTTCTCTTATAACTGCGCGAAAAGCATGTATTCGTGCTTTCACAATTTCACCAGCGCTGCGACTAGGAACAAGAACAGAGAAGGAAGACAAGGACAAGCGCTACTAACAACTGAAAGTTTATTTGAAAAAAACACAGATTATATGCACACAACTGACAACCCAAAGCGCCTGCGCTTCCCCCACCAGGCACGCAAAAGAGAGTTAAAAATCTAGATACAAAATTTCACACTCATGTAAGTTTACAGATGGTGTGCTAACGCACGTGTCGATGTTCTTGTGAATGTGATAGGCTTCACACAACTCCCTAGTTAACTGATCTGGATGTCTGAATTTAATCTTAGCCCTGTTAAGCAGAGGAAAGCATGCTTTTTTGTTAGACACACCGGGTTTGTTTAGAAGACAATCTCTGTAATGAAGGGACAGATTTGATGAAGGCGCACCATTCAAAGAGGTTCTATGCTGACGTAAGCGTGTATTTATGCATTTACCGGTTTGCCCAATGTAACTCTTGCCGCATTTAAAAGGTATGTCATAAACCACTCCCTCTGCACATTGCACAAAGGTTGACTCATGATCCACCTGGCATGCATTTTTTCTTTTGCCTCTTATTTGCTTCTGTTCCCGGGCTCTTTTGTCAACAATAGCACAAACCTTGCCTAGTTTATTAGGGACCGAAAAGAGCACTTTTACCCCATATCTAGTGCCAACCTGCTTAAGCCTATGGGATAACTGATGAATGTAGGGTATTACCGCATACTTCGTTCTGTCATTGCCGGAATTTTCCTGTGCTTCATGTCTACCAACTAGCTCAAACCACCATTTTGCTGTATTCTTGCTTAATACAGCGAAACAAGCTGTTTTAGACCGAAACGAGCTAAATCACAACACATCGGTTTTACAAGTGTTCCTCTGATACGCGTCAAAACTTTTTCTCTTATAACTGCGCGAAAAGCATGTATTCTTGCTTAATACAGCGAAACAAGTTGTTTTAAACCGAAACGAGCTAAATCACAACACATCGGTATTACAAGTGTTCCACGTGATACTCGTCAAAACTTTTTCTCTTATAACTGCGCGAAAAGCATGTATTCGTGCTTAATACAACGAAACAAGCTGTTTTAGACCGAAACGAGCTAAATCTGAACACATCGGTTTTACAAGTATCCACGTGATACTCGTCAAAACTTTTTCTCTTATAACTGCGCGAAAAGCATGTATTCTTGCTTAATACAGCGAAACAAGCTGTTTTAGACCGAAATGAGCTAAATCACAACACATCGGTTTTACAAGTGTTCCTCTGATACGCGTCAAAACTTTTTCTCTTATAACTGCGCGAAAAGCATGTATTCTTGCTTAATACAGCGAAACAAGCTGTTTAAGACCGAAAGGAGCTACATCACAACACATCGGTTTTACAAGTGTTCCTCTGATACGCGTCAAAACTTTTTCTCTTATAACTGCGCGAAAAGCATGTATTCTTGCTTAATACAGCGAAACAAGCTGTTTTAAACCGAAACGAGTTAAATCACAACACATCGGTATTACAAGTGTTCCACGTGATACTCGTCAAAACTTTTTCTCTTATAACTGCGCGAAAAGCATGTATTCGTGCTTAATACAACGAAACAAGCTGTTTTAGACCGAAACGAGCTAAATCTGAACACATCGGTTTTACAAGTATCCACGTGATACTCGTCAAAACTTTTTCTCTTATAACTGCGCGAAAAGCATGTATTCTTGCTTAATACAGCGAAACAAGCTGTTATAGACCGAAATGAGCTAAATCACAACACATCGGTTTTACAAGTGTTCCTCTGATACGCGTCAAAACTTTTTCTCTTATAACTGCGCGAAAAGCATGTATTCTTGCTTAATACAGCGAAACAAGCTGTTTTAGACCGAAAGGAGCTAAATCACAACACATCGGTTTTACAAGTGTTCCTCTGATAAGCGTCAAAACTTTTTCTCTTATAACTGCGCGAAAAGCATGTATTCTTGCTTAATACAGCGAAACTAGCTGTTTAGACCGAAACGAGCTAAATCACAACACACCGGTTTTACAAGTGTTCCTCTGATACGCATCAAAAATTTTTTTCTTTTAAAACTGCGCGAAAAGCATGTATTCGTGCTTAGTCCAACGAAACAAGCTGTTTTAGACCGAAACGAGATAAATCTGAAAACATCGGTTTTACAAGTGTCCCTGTGACATGCCTTTAAAACTTTTTCTCTTATAACTGCGCGAAAAGCATGTATTCGTGCTTAATACAACGAAACAAGCTGTTTTAGACCGAAACGAGGTAAATCTGAACACATCGGTTTTACAAGTGTCCCTGTGACATGCCTTTAAAACTTTTTCTCTTATAACTGCGCGAAAAGCATGTATTCGTGCTTAATACAACGAAACAAGCTGTTTTAGACCGAAAAGAGGTAAATCTGAACACATCGGTTTTACAAGTGTTCCTCTGATACGCGTCTAAACTTTTTCTCTTATAACTGCGCGAAAAGCATGTATTCGTGCTTAATACAACGAAACAAGCTGTTTTAGACCGAAACGAGCTAAGTCTGAACACATCGGTTTTACAAGTGTCCCTGTGACACGCGTCAAAACTTTTTCTTTTATAACTGCGCGAAAAGCATGTATTCTTGCTTAATACAGCGAAACAAGCTGTTTTAGACCGAAACGAGCTAAATCACAACACATCGGTTTTACAAGTGTTCCTCTGATACGCGTCTAAACTTTTTCTCCTATAACTGCGCGAAAAGCATGTATTCGTGCTAAATACAACGAAACAAGCTGTTTTAGACCGAAACGAGCTAAATCTGAACACATCGGTTTTACAAGTGTCCCTGTGACACGCGTCAAAACTTTTTCTCTTATAACTGCGCGAAAGGCATGTATTCTTGCTTAATACAGCGAAACAAGCTGTTTTAGACCGAAACGAGCTAAATCACAACACATCGGTTTTACAAGTGTTCCTCTGATACGCGTCAAAACTTTTTCTCTTATAACTGCGCGAAAAGCATGTATTCTTGCTTAATACAGCGAAACAAGCTGTTTTAAACCGAAACGAGCTAAATCACAACACATCGGTATTACAAGTGTTCCATGTGATACTCGTCAAAACTTTTTCTCTTATAACTGCGCGAAAAGCATGTATTCGTGATTAATACAACGAAACAAGCTGTTTTAGACCGAAACGAGCTAAATCTGAACACATCGGTTTTACAAGTATCCACGTGATACTCGTCAAAACTTTTTCTCTTATAACTGCGCGAAAAGCATGTATTCTTGCTTAATACAGCGAAACAAGCTGTTTTAGACCGAAATGAGCTAAATCACAACACATCGGTTTTACAAGTGTTCCTCTGATACGCGTCAAAACTTTTTCTCTTATAACTGCGCGAAAAGCATGTATTCTTGCTTAATACAGCGAAACAAGCTGTTTTAGACCGAAACGAGCTAAATCACAACACATCGGTATTACAAGTGTTCCACGTGATACTCGTCAAAACTTTTTCTCTTATAACTGCGCGAAAAGCATGTATTCGTGCTTAATACAACGAAACAAGCTGTTTTATACCGAAACGAGCTTAATCTGAACACATCGGTTTTACAAGTATCCACGTGATACTCGTCAAAACTTTTTCTCTTATAACTGGGCGAAAAGCATGTATTCTTGCTTAATACAACGAAACAAGCTGTTTTAGACCGAAACGAGCTAAATCACAACACCGGTTTTACAAGTGTCTCTCTAATACGCGTCAAAACTTTTTCTCTTATAACTGCGCGAAAAGCATGTATTCTTGCCTAATACAACGAAACAAGCTGTTTTAGACCGAAACGAGCTAAATCTGAACACATCGGTTTTACAAGTGTTCCTCTGATACGCGTCAAAACTATTTTCTCTTATAACTGCGCGAAAAGCATGTATTCGTGCTTAATACAACGAAACAAGCTGTTTTAGACCGAAAAGAGGTAAATCTGAACACATCGGTTTTACAAGTGTTCCTCTGATACGCGTCTAAACTTTTTCTCTTATAACTGCGCGAAAAGCATGTATTCGTGCTTAATACAACGAAACAAGCTGTTTTAGACCGAAACGAGCTAAGTCTGAACACATCGGTTTTACAAGTGTCCCTGTGACACGCGTCAAAACTTTTTCTCTTATAACTGCGCGAAAAGCATGTATTCTTGCTTAATACAGCGAAACAAGCTGTTTTAGACCGAAACGAGCTAAATCACAACACATCGGTTTTACAAGTGTTCCTCTGATACGCGTCTAAACTTTTTCTCCTATAACTGCGCGAAAAGCATGTATTCGTGCTAAATACAACGAAACAAGCTGTTTTAGACCGAAACGAGCTAAATCTGAACACATCGGTTTTACAAGTGTCCCTGTGACACGCGTCAAAACTTTTTCTCTTATAACTGCGCGAAAGGCATGTATTCTTGCTTAATACAGCGAAACAAGCTGTTTTAGACCGAAACGAGCTAAATCACAACACATCGGTTTTACAAGTGTTCCTCTGATACGCGTCAAAACTTTTTCTCTTATAACTGCGCGAAAAGCATGTATTCTTGCTTAATACAGCGAAACAAGCTGTTTTAAACCGAAACGAGCTAAATCACAACACATCGGTATTACAAGTGTTCCATGTGATACTCGTCAAAACTTTTTCTCTTATAACTGCGCGAAAAGCATGTATTCGTGCTTAATACAACGAAACAAGCTGTTTTAGACCGAAACGAGCTAAATCTGAACACATCGGTTTTACAAGTATCCACGTGATACTCGTCAAAACTTTTTCTCTTATAACTGCGCGAAAAGCATGTATTCTTGCTTAATACAGCGAAACAAGCTGTTTTAGACCGAAATGAGCTAAATCACAACACATCGGTTTTACAAGTGTTCCTCTGATACGCGTCAAAACTTTTTCTCTTATAACTGCGCGAAAAGCATGTATTCTTGCTTAATACAGCGAAACAAGCTGTTTTAGACCGAAACGAGCTAAATCACAACACATCGGTATTACAAGTGTTCCACGTGATACTCGTCAAAACTTTTTCTCTTATAACTGCGCGAAAAGCATGTATTCGTGCTTAATACAACGAAACAAGCTGTTTTATACCGAAACGAGCTTAATCTGAACACATCGGTTTTACAAGTATCCACGTGATACTCGTCAAAACTTTTTCTCTTATAACTGGGCGAAAAGCATGTATTCTTGCTTAATACAACGAAACAAGCTGTTTTAGACCGAAACGAGCTAAATCACAACACCGGTTTTACAAGTGTCTCTCTAATACGCGGCAAAACTTTTTCTCTTATAACTGCGCGAAAAGCATGTATTCTTGCCTAATACAACGAAACAAGCTGTTTTAGACCGAAACGAGCTAAATCTGAACACATCGGTTTTACAAGTGTTCCTCTGATACGCGTCAAAACTATTTTCTCTTATAACTGCGCGAAAAGCATGTATTCGTGCTTAGTCCAACGAAACAAGCTGTTTTAGACCGAAACGAGGTAAATCTGAACACATCGGTTTTACAAGTGTCCCTGTGACACGCCTTTAAAACTTTTTCTCTTATAACTGCGCGAAAAGCATGTATTCCTGCTTAATGCAGCGAAACAAGCTGTTTTAGACCGAAACGAGCTAAATCACAACACATCGGTTTTACAAGTATTCCTCTGATACGCGCCTAAACTTTTTCTCTTATAACTGCGCGAAAAGCATGTATTCGTGCTTAATACGACGAAACAAGCTGTTTTAGACCGAAACGAGCTAAATCACCACACATCGGTTTTACAAGTGTTCCTCTGATACGCGTCAAAACTTTTTCTCTTATAACTGCGCGAAAAGCATGTATTCGTGCTTAGTCCAACGAAACAAGCTATTTTAGACCGAAACGAGGTAAATCTGAAAACATCGGATTTACAAGTGTCCCTGTGACATGCCTTTAAAACTTTTTCTCTTATAACTGCGCGAAAAACATGTATTCTTGCTTAATACAACGAAACAAGCTGTTTTAGACCGAAACGAGCTTAATCAAAACACATCGGTTTTACAAGTGTTGATCTGATACGCGTCTAAACTTTTCTCTTATAACTGCGCGAAAAGCATGTATTCGTGCTTAATACGACGAAACAAGCTGTTTTAGACCGAAACGAGCTAAATCTGAACACATCGGTTTTACAAGTGTCCCTGTGACGCGCGTCAAAACTTTTTCTCTTATAACTGCGCGAAATGCATGTATTCTTGCTTAATGCAGCGAAACTAGCTGTTTTAGACCGAAACGAGCTGTATCTGAACACATCGGTTTTACAAGTATCCACGTGATACTCGTCAAAACTTTTTTCTCTTATAACTGCGCGAAAAGCATGTATTCGTGCTTAGTCCAACGAAACAAGCTGTTTTAGACCGAAACGAGGTAAATCTGAACACATCGGTTTTACAAGTGTCCCTGTGACACGCCTTTAAAACTTTTTCTCTTATAACTGCGCGAAAAGCATGTATTCCTGCTTAATACAGCGAAACAAGCTGTTTTAGACCGAAACGAGCTAAATCACAACACATCGGTTTTACAAGTATTCCTCTGATACGCGTCTAAACTTTTTCTCTTATAACTGCGCGAAAAGCATGTATTCGTGCTTAATACGACGAAACAAGCTGTTTTGGACCGAAACGAGCTAAATCACCACACATCGGTTTTACAAGTGTTCCTCTGATACGCGTCAAAACTTTTTCTCTTATAACTGCGCGAAAAGCATGTATTCGTGCTTAATACACCGAAACAAGCTGTTTTGGACCGAAACGAGCTAAATCACAACACATCGGTTTTACAAGTGTCTCTCTAATACGCGTCAAAACTTTTTCTCTTATAACTGCGCGAAAAGCATGTATTCTTGCTTAATACAACGAAACAAGCTGTTTTAGACCGAAACGAGCTTAATCAAAACACATCGGTTTTACAAGTGTCCCTGACACGCGTCAAAACTTTTTCTCTTATAACTGCGCGAAAAGCATGTATTCGTGCTTAATACGACGAAACAAGCTGTTTTAGACCGAAACGAGCTAAATCACCACACATCGGTTTTACAAGTGTTCCTCTGATACGCGTCAAAACTTTTTCTCTTATAACTGCGCGAAAAGCATGTATTCGTGCTTAATACAACGAAACAAGCTGTTTTAGACCGAAACGAGCTAAATGACCACACATCGGTTTTACAAGTGTTCCTCTGATACGCGTCAAAACTTTTTCTTCTATAACTGCGCGAAAAGCATGTATTCTTGCTTAAAACAACGAAACAAGCTGTTTTATACCAAAACGAGCTGTATCTGAACACATCGGTTTTACAAGTATCCACGTGATACTCGTCAAAACTTTTTTCTCTTATAACTGCGCGAAAAGCATGTATTCGTGCTTAGTCCAACGAAACAAGCTGTTTTAGACCGAAACGAGGTAAATCTGAACACATCGGTTTTACAAGTGTCCCTGTGACACGCCTTTAAAACTTTTTCTCTTATAACTGCGCGAAAAGCGTGTATTCTTGCTTAATACAGCGAAACAAGCTGTTTTAGACCGAAACGAGCTAAATCACAACACATCGGTTTTACAAGTGTTCCTCTGATACGCGTCAAAACTTTTTCTCTTATAACTGCGCGAAAAGCATGTATTCTTGCTTAATACAGCGAAACAAGCCGTTTTAGACCGAAACGAGCTAAATCACAACACATCGGTTTTACAAGTGTTCCTCTGATACGCGTCTAAACTTTTTCTCTTATAACTGCGCGAAAAGCATGTATTCGTGCTAAATACAACGAAACAAGCTGTTTTAGACTGAAACGAGCTAAATCTGAACACATCGGTTTTACAAGTGTCCTTGTGACACGCGTCAAAACTTTTTCTCTTATAACTGCGCGAAAAGCATGTATTCTTGCTTAATACAGCGAAACAAGCTGTTTTAGACCGAAAGGAGCTAAATCACAACACATCGGTTTTACAAGTGTACCTCTGATACGCGTCAAAACTTTTTCTCTTATAACTGCGCGAAAAGCATGTATTCGTGCTTAATACAACGAAACAAGCTGTTTTAGACCGAAACGAGCTAGATCTGAACGCATCGGTTTTCCAAGTGTCCATGTGATACGCGTCAAAACTTTTTCTCTTATAACTGCGCGAAAAGCATGTATTCGTGCTTAAAACAACGAAACAAGCTGTTTTAGTCCGAAAAGAGTTAAATCTGAACTCATCGGTTTTACAAGTGTTCCTCTGATACGCGTCAAAACTTTTTTTCTTATAACGGCGCGAAAAGCATGTATTCTTGCTTAATACAACGAAACAAGTTGTTTTAGACCGAAACGAGCCAAATCACAACACATCGGTATTACAAGTGTTCCACGTGATACTCGTCAAAACTTTTTCTCTTTTAACTGCGCGAAAAGCATGTATTCTTGGTTAATACAGCGAAACAAGCTGTTTTAGACCGAAACGAGCTAAATCACAACACATCGGTTTTACAAGTGTTCCTCTGATACGCGTCAAAACTTTTTCTCTTATAACTGCGCGAAAAGCATGTATTCTTGCTTAATACAGCGAAACAAGCTGTTTTAGACCGAAACGAGCTAAATCACAACACATCGGTTTTACAAGTGTTCCTCTGATACGCGTCAAAACTTTTTCTCTTATAACTGCGCGAAAAGCATGTATTCTTGCTTAATACAGCGAAACAAGCCGTTTTAGACCGAAACGAGCTAAATCACAACACATCGGTTTTACAAGTGTTCCTCTGATACGCGTCAAAACTTTTTCTCTTATAACTGCGCGAAAAGCATGTATTCTTGCTTAATACAGCGAAACAAGCCGTTTTAGACCGAAACGAGCTAAATCACAACACATCGGTTTTACAAGTGTTCCTCTGATACGCGTCTAAACTTTTTCTCTTATAACTGCGCGAAAAGCATGTATTCGTGCTAAATACAACGAAACAAGCTGTTTTAGACCGAAACGAGCTAAATCTGAACACATCGGTTTTACAAGTGTCCCTGTGACACGCGTCAAAACTTTTTCTCTTATAACTGCGCGAAAAGCATGTATTCTTGCTTAATACAGCGAAACAAGCTGTTTTAGACCGAAACGAGCTAAATCACAACACATCGGTTTTACAAGTGTTCCTCTGATACGCGTCAAAACTTTTTCTCTTATAACTGCGCGAAAAGCATGTATTCTTGCTTAATACAGCGAAACAAGCCGTTTTAGACCGAAACGAGCTAAATCACAACACACCGGTTTTACAAGTGTTCCTCTGATACGCGTCTAAACTTTTTCTCTTATAACTGCGCGAAAAGCATGTATTCGTGCTAAATACGACGAAACAAGCTGTTTTAGACCGAAACGAGCTAAATCTGAACACATCGGTTTTACAAGTGTCCCTGTGACACGCGTCAAAACTTTTTCTCTTATAACTGCGCGAAAAGCATGTATTCTTGCTTAATACAGCGAAACAAGCTGTTTTAGACCGAAACGAGCTAAATCACAACACATCGGTTTTACAAGTGTTCCTCTGATACACGTCTTAACTTTTTCTTTTATAACTGCGCGAAAAGCATGTATTCGTGCTTAATACAACGAAACAAGCTGTTTCAGACCGAAACGAGCTAAATCTGAACACATCGGTTTTACAAGTGTCCCTGTGACACGCGTCAAAACTTTTTCTCTTATAACTGCGCGAAAAGCATGTATTCTTGCTTAATACAGCGAAACAAGCTGTTTTAGACCGAAACGAGCTAAATCTGAACACATCGGTTTTACAAGTGTCCTTGTGACACGCGTCAAAACTTTTTCTCTTATAACTGCGCGAAAAGCATGTATTCTTGCTTAATACAGCGAAACAAGCTGTTTTAGACCGAAAGGAGCTAAATCACAACACATCGGTTTTACAAGTGTACCTCTGATACGCGTCAAAACTTTTTCTCTTATAACTGCGCGAAAAGCATGTATTCGTGCTTAATACAACGAAACAAGCTGTTTTAGACCGAAACGAGCTAGATCTGAACGCATCGGTTTTCCAAGTGTCCATGTGATACGCGTCAAAACTTTTTCTCTTATAACTGCGCGAAAAGCATGTATTCGTGCTTAATACAACGAAACAAGCTGTTTTAGTCCGAAAAGAGTTAAATCTGAACTCATCGGTTTTACAAGTGTTCCTCTGATACGCGTCAAAACTTTTTTTCTTATAACGGCGCGAAAAGCATGTATTCTTGCTTAATACAACGAAACAAGCTGTTTTAGACCGAAACGAGCCAAATCACAACACATCGGTATTACAAGTGTTCCACGTGATACTCGTCAAAACTTTTTCTCTTTTAACTGCGCGAAAAGCATGTATTCTTGGTTAATACAGCGAAACAAGCTGTTTTAGACCGAAACGAGCTAAATCACAACACATCGGTTTTACAAGTGTTCCTCTGATACGCGTCAAAACTTTTTCTCTTATAACTGCGCGAAAAGCATGTATTCTTGCTTAATACAGCGAAACAAGCTGTTTTAGACCGAAACGAGCTAAATCACAACACATCGGTTTTACAAGTGTCCCTGTGACACGCGTCAAAACTTTTTCTCTTATAACTGCGCGAAAAGCATGTATTCTTGCTTAATACAGCGAAACAAGCTGTTTTAGACCGAAACGAGCTAAATCACAACACATCGGTTTTACAAGTGTTCCTCTGATACGCGTCAAAACTTTTTCTCTTATAACTGCGCGAAAAGCATGTATTCTTGCTTAATACAGCGAAACAAGCCGTTTTAGACCGAAACGAGCTAAATCACAACACACCGGTTTTACAAGTGTTCCTCTGATACGCGTCTAAACTTTTTCTCTTATAACTGCGCGAAAAGCATGTATTCGTGCTAAATACGACGAAACAAGCTGTTTTAGACCGAAACGAGCTAAATCTGAACACATCGGTTTTACAAGTGTCCCTGTGACACGCGTCAAAACTTTTTCTCTTATAACTGCGCGAAAAGCATGTATTCTTGCTTAATACAGCGAAACAAGCTGTTTTAGACCGAAACGAGCTAAATCACAACACATCGGTTTTACAAGTGTTCCTCTGATACACGTCTTAACTTTTTCTTTTATAACTGCGCGAAAAGCATGTATTCGTGCTTAATACAACGAAACAAGCTGTTTCAGACCGAAACGAGCTAAATCTGAACACATCGGTTTTACAAGTGTCCCTGTGACACGCGTCAAAACTTTTTCTCTTATAACTGCGCGAAAAGCATGTATTCTTGCTTAATACAGCGAAACAAGCTGTTTTAGACCGAAACGAGCTAAATCTGAACACATCGGTTTTACAAGTGTCCTTGTGACACGCGTCAAAACTTTTTCTCTTATAACTGCGCGAAAAGCATGTATTCTTGCTTAATACAGCGAAACAAGCTGTTTTAGACCGAAAGGAGCTAAATCACAACACATCGGTTTTACAAGTGTACCTCTGATACGCGTCAAAACTTTTTCTCTTATAACTGCGCGAAAAGCATGTATTCGTGCTTAATACAACGAAACAAGCTGTTTTAGACCGAAACGAGCTAGATCTGAACGCATCGGTTTTCCAAGTGTCCATGTGATACGCGTCAAAACTTTTTCTCTTATAACTGCGCGAAAAGCATGTATTCGTGCTTAATACAACGAAACAAGCTGTTTTAGTCCGAAAAGAGTTAAATCTGAACTCATCGGTTTTACAAGTGTTCCTCTGATACGCGTCAAAACTTTTTTTCTTATAACGGCGCGAAAAGCATGTATTCTTGCTTAATACAACGAAACAAGCTGTTTTAGACCGAAACGAGCCAAATCACAACACATCGGTATTACAAGTGTTCCACGTGATACTCGTCAAAACTTTTTCTCTTTTAACTGCGCGAAAAGCATGTATTCTTGGTTAATACAGCGAAACAAGCTGTTTTAGACCGAAACGAGCTAAATCACAACACATCGGTTTTACAAGTGTTCCTCTGATACGCGTCAAAACTTTTTCTCTTATAACTGCGCGAAAAGCATGTATTCTTGCTTAATACAGCGAAACAAGCTGTTTTAGACCGAAACGAGCTAAATCACAACACATCGGTTTTACAAGTGTTCCTCTGATACGCGTCAAAACTTTTTCTCTTATAACTGCGCGAAAAGCATGTATTCTTGCTTAATACAGCGAAACAAGCCGTTTTAGACCGAAACGAGCTAAATCACAACACATCGGTTTTACAAGTGTTCCTCTGATACGCGTCTAAACTTTTTCTCTTATAACTGCGCGAAAAGCATGTATTCGTGCTAAATACAACGAAACAAGCTGTTTTAGACCGAAACGAGCTAAATCTGAACACATCGGTTTTACAAGTGTCCCTGTGACACGCGTCAAAACTTTTTCTCTTATAACTGCGCGAAAAGCAAGTATTCTTGCTTAATACAGCGAAACAAGCTGTTTTAGACCGAAACGAGCTAAATCACAACACATCGGTTTTACAAGTGTTCCTCTGATACGCGTCAAAACTTTTTCTCTTATAACTGCGCGAAAAGCATGTATTCTTGCTTAATACAGCGAAACAAGCCGTTTTAGACCGAAACGAGCTAAATCACAACACACCGGTTTTACAAGTGTTCCTCTGATACGCGTCTAAACTTTTTCTCTTATAACTGCGCGAAAAGCATGTATTCGTGCTAAATACGACGAAACAAGCTGTTTTAGACCGAAACGAGCTAAATCTGAACACATCGGTTTTACAAGTGTCCCTGTGACACGCGTCAAAACTTTTTCTCTTATAACTGCGCGAAAAGCATGTATTCTTGCTTAATACAGCGAAACAAGATGTTTTAGACCGAAACGAGCTAAATCACAACACATCGGTTTTACAAGTGTTCCTCTGATACACGTCTAAACTTTTTCTCTTATAACTGCGCGAAAAGCATGTATTCGTGCTTAATACAACGAAACAAGCTGTTTCAGACCGTAACGAGCTAAATCTGAACACATCGGTTTTACAAGTGTCCCTGTGACACGCGTCAAAACTTTTTCTCTTATAACTGCGCGAAAAGCATGTATTCTTGCTTAATACAGCGAAACAAGCTGTTTTAGACCGAAACGAGCTAAATCTGAACACATCGGTTTTACAAGTATCCACGTGATACTCGTCAAAACTTTTTCTCTTATAACTGCGCGAAAAGCATGTATTCTTGGTTAATACAGCGAAACAAGCTGTTTTAGACCGAAACGAGCTAAATCACAACACATCGGTTTTACAAGTGTTCCTCTGATACGCGTCAAAACTTTTTCTCTTATAACTGCGCGAAAAGCATGTATTCTTGCTTAATACAGCGAAACAAGCTGTTTTAGACCGAAACGAGCTAAATCACAACACATCGGTTTTACAAGTGTTCCTCTGATACGCGTCAAAACTTTTTCTCTTATAACTGCGAGAAAAGCATGTATTCTTGCTTAATACAGCGAAACAAGCCGTTTTAGACCGAAACGAGCTAAATCACAACACATCGGTTTTACAAGTGTCCCTGTGACGCGCGTCAAAACTTTTTCTCTTATAACTGCGCGAAAAGCATGTATTCTTGCTTAATGCAGCGAAACTAGCTGTTTTAGACCGAAACGAGCTGTATCTGAACACATCGGTTTTACAAGTATCCACGTGATACTCGTCAAAACTTTTTTCTCTTATAACTGCGCGAAAAGCATGTATTCGTGCTTAGTCCAACGAAACAAGCTGTTTTAGACCGAAACGAGGTAAATCTGAACACATCGGTTTTACAAGTGTCCCTGTGACACGCCTTTAAAACTTTTTCTCTTATAACTGCGCGAAAAGCATGTATTCCTGCTTAATACAGCGAAACAAGCTGTTTTAGACCGAAACGAGCTAAATCACAACACATCGGTTTTACAAGTATTCCTCTGATACGCGTCTAAACTTTTTCTCTTATAACTGCGCGAAAAGCATGTATTCGTGCTTAATACGACGAAACAAGCTGTTTTGGACCGAAACGAGCTAAATCACCACACATCGGTTTTACAAGTGTTCCTCTGATACGCGTCAAAACTTTTTCTCTTATAACTGCGCGAAAAGCATGTATTCGTGCTTAATACACCGAAACAAGCTGTTTTGGACCGAAACGAGCTAAATCACAACACATCGGTTTTACAAGTGTCTCTCTAATACGCGTCAAAACTTTTTCTCTTATAACTGCGCGAAAAGCATGTATTCTTGCTTAATACAACGAAACAAGCTGTTTTAGACCGAAACGAGCTTAATCAAAACACATCGGTTTTACAAGTGTCCCTGTGACACGCGTCAAAACTTTTTCTCTTATAACTGCGCGAAAAGCATGTATTCGTGCTTAATACGACGAAACAAGCTGTTTTAGACCGAAACGAGCTAAATCACCACACATCGGTTTTACAAGTGTTCCTCTGATACGCGTCAAAACTTTTTCTCTTATAACTGCGCGAAAAGCATGTATTCGTGCTTAATACAACGAAACAAGCTGTTTTAGACCGAAACGAGCTAAATGACCACACATCGGTTTTACAAGTGTTCCTCTGATACGCGTCAAAACTTTTTCTCTTATAACTGCGCGAAAAGCATGTATTCTTGCTTAATACAGCGAAACAAGCTGTTTTATACCAAAACGAGCTGTATCTGAACACATCGGTTTTACAAGTATCCACGTGATACTCGTCAAAACTTTTTTCTCTTATAACTGCGCGAAAAGCATGTATTCGTGCTTAGTCCAACGAAACAAGCTGTTTTAGACCGAAACGAGGTAAATCTGAACACATCGGTTTTACAAGTGTCCCTGTGACACGCCTTTAAAACTTTTTCTCTTATAACTGCGCGAAAAGCGTGTATTCTTGCTTAATACAGCGAAACAAGCTGTTTTAGACCGAAACGAGCTAAATCACAACACATCGGTTTTACAAGTGTTCCTCTGATACGCGTCAAAACTTTTTCTCTTATAACTGCGCGAAAAGCATGTATTCTTGCTTAATACAGCGAAACAAGCCGTTTTAGACCGAAACGAGCTAAATCACAACACATCGGTTTTACAAGTGTTCCTCTGATACGCGTCTAAACTTTTTCTCTTATAACTGCGCGAAAAGCATGTATTCGTGCTAAATACAACGAAACAAGCTGTTTTAGACTGAAACGAGCTAAATCTGAACACATCGGTTTTACAAGTGTCCTTGTGACACGCGTCAAAACTTTTTCTCTTATAACTGCGCGAAAAGCATGTATTCTTGCTTAATACAGCGAAACAAGCTGTTTTAGACCGAAAGGAGCTAAATCACAACACATCGGTTTTACAAGTGTACCTCTGATACGCGTCAAAACTTTTTCTCTTATAACTGCGCGAAAAGCATGTATTCGTGCTTAATACAACGAAACAAGCTGTTTTAGACCGAAACGAGCTAGATCTGAACGCATCGGTTTTCCAAGTGTCCATGTGATACGCGTCAAAACTTTTTCTCTTATAACTGCGCGAAAAGCATGTATTCGTGCTTAAAACAACGAAACAAGCTGTTTTAGTCAAGTTGTTTTAGACCGAAACGAGCTAAATCTGAACACATCGGTTTTACAAGTGTTCCTGTGACACGCGTCAAAACTTTTTCTCTTATAACTGCGCGAAAAGCATGTATTCTTGCTTAATACAGCGAAACAAGCTGTTTTAGACCGAAACGAGCTAAATCACAACACAAAGGTTTTACAAGTGTTCCTCTGATACGCTTCAAAACTTTTTGTCTTATAACTGCGCGAAAAGCATGTATTCTTGCTTAATACTACGAAACAAGCTGTTTTAGACCGAAACGAGCTAAATCTGAACACATCGGTTTTACAAGTGTCCCTGTGACACGCGTCAAAACTTTTTCTCTTATAACTGCGCGAAAAGCATGTATTCTTGCTTAATACAGCGAAACAAGCTGTTTTAGACCGAAACGAGCTAAATCAAAACACATCGGTTTTACAAGTGTTCCTCTGATACGCGTCAAAACTTTTTCTCTTATAACTGCGCGAAAAGCATGTATTCGTGCTTAATACAACGAAACAAGCTGTTTTAGACCGAAATGAGCTAAATCACAACACATCGGTTTTACAAGTGTTCCTCTGATACGCGTCAAAACTTTTTCTCTTATAACTGCGCGAAAAGCATGTATTCTTGCTTAATACAGCGAAGCAAGCTGTTTTAGACCGAAACGAGCTAAATCACAACACATCGGTATTACAAGTGTTCCACGTGAAACTCGTCAAAACTTTTTCTTTATAACTGCGCGAAAAGCATGTATTCTTGCTTAATACAACGAAACAAGCTGTTTTAGACCGAAACGAGCTAAATCACAACACATCGGTTTTACAAGTGTCTCCCTGATACGCGTCAAAACGTTTTCTTCTATAACTGCGCGTAAAGCATGTATTCTTGCTTAATACAACGAAACAAGCTGTTTTAGACCAAAACGAGCTAGATCTGAACACATCGGTTTTCCAAGTGTCCATGTGATACGCGTCAAAACTTTTTCTCTTATAACTGCGCGAAAAGCATGTATTCTTGCTTAATACAACGAAACAAGCTGTTTTAGACCGAAATGAGCTAAATCACAACACATCGGTTTTACAAGTGTTCCTCTGATACGCGTCAAAACTTTTTCTCTTATAACTGCGCGAAAAGCATGTATTCTTGCTTAATACAGCGAAACAAGCTGTTTTAGACCGAAACGAGCTAAATCACAACACATCGGTTTTACAAGTGTCTCCCTGATACGCGTCAAAACTTTTTCTTCTATAACTGCGCGTAAAGCATGTATTCTTGCTTAATACAACGAAACAAGCTGTTTTAGACCAAAACGAGCTAGATCTGAACACATCGGTTTTCCAAGTGTCCATGTGATACGCGTCAAAACTTTTTCTCTTATAACTGCGCGAAAAGCATGTATTCTTGCTTAATACAACGAAACAAGCTGTTTTAGACCGAAATGAGCTAAATCACAACACATCGGTTTTACAAGTGTTCCTCTGATACGCGTCAAAACTTTTTCTCTTATAACTGCGCGAAAAGCATGTATTCGTGCTTAATACAACGAAACAAGCTGTTTTAGACCGAAACGAGCTAAATCTGAACACATCGGTTCTACAAGTGTCCCTGTAACACGCGTCAAAACTTTTTCTCTTATAACTGCGCAAAAAGCATGTATTCTTGCTTAATACAACGAAACAAGCTGTTTTAAACCGAAATGAGCTAGATCACAACACATCGGTTTTACAAGTGTTCCTCTGATACGCGTCAAAACTTTTTCTGTTATAACTGCGCGAAAAGCATGTATTCTTGCTTAATACTGCGAAACAAGCTGTTTTAGACCGAAACGAGCTAAATCACAACACATCGGTATTACAAGTGTTCCACGTGATACTCGTCAAAACGTTTTCTCTTATAACTGCGCGAAAAGCATGTATTCGTGCTTAATACAACGAAACAAGCTGTTTTAGACCGAAACGAGCTGAATCTGAACACATCGGTTTTACAAGTATCCACGTGAAACTCGTCAAAACTTTTTCTCTTATAACTGCGCGAAAAGCATGTATTCTTGCTTAATACAATGAAACAAGCTGTTTTAAACCGAAACGAGCTAAATCACAACACATCGGTTTTACAAGTGTCTCCCTGATACGCGTCTAAACTTTTTCTCATAACTGCGCGAAAAGCATGTATTCGTGCTTAATACAACGAAACAAGCTGTTTTAGACCGAATCGAGCTAAATCTGAACACATCGGTTTTACAAGTGTCCCTGTGACACGCGTCAAAACTTTTTCTCTTATAACTGCGCGAAAAGCATGTATTCTTGCTTAATACAGCGAAACAAGCTGTTTTAGACCGAAACGAGCCAAATCAAAACACATCGGTATTACAAGTGTCCCTGTGACACGCGTCAAAACTTTTTCTCTTATAACTGCGCAAAAAGCATGTATTCTTGCTTAATACAACGAAACAAGATGTTTTAGACCGAAATGAGCTAGATCACAACACATCGGTTTTACAAGTGTTCCTCTGATACGCGTCAAAACTTTTTCTGTTATAACTGCGCGAAAAGCATGTATTCTTGCTTAATACTGCGAAACAAGCTGTTTTAGACCGAAACGAGCTAAATCACAACACATCGGTATTACAAGTGTTCCACGTGATACTCGTCAAAACGTTTTCTCTTATAACTGCGCGAAAAGCATGTATTCGTGCTTAATACAACGAAACAAGCTGTTTTAGACCGAAACGAGCTAAATCTGAACACATCGGTTTTACAACTATCCACGTGAAACTCGTCAAAACTTTTTCTCTTATAACTGCGCGAAAAGCATGTATTCTTGCTTAATACAACGAAACAAGCTGTTTTAAACCGAAACGAGCAAAATCACAACACATCGGTTTTACAAGTGTCTCCCTGATACGCGTCTAAACTTTTTCTCATAACTGCGCGAAAAGCATGTATTCGTGCTTAATACAACGAAACAAGCTGTTTTAGATCGAAACGAGCTAAATCTGAACACATCGGTTTTACAAGTGTCCCTGTGACACGCGTCAAAACTTTTTCTCTTATAACTGCGCGAAAAGCATGTATTCTTGCTTAATACAGCGAAACAAGCTGTTTTAGACCAAAATGAGCTAAATCACAACACATCGGTATTACAAGTGTTCCACGTGATACGCGTCAAAACTTTTTCTCTTATAACTGCGCGAAAAGCATGTATTCGTGCTTAATACAAGGAAACAAGCTGTTTTAGACCGAAACGAGCTAAATCTGAACACATCGGTTTTACAAGTATCCACGTGATACTCGTCAAAACGTTTTCTCTTATAACTGCGCGAAAAGCATGTATTCTTGGTTAATACAGCGAAACAAGCTGTTTTAGACCGAAACGAGCTAAATCACAACACATCGGTTTTACAAGTGTTCCTCTGATACGCGTCAAAACTTTTTCTCTTATAACTGCGCGAAAAGCATGTATTCTTCCTTAATACAGCGCAACAAGCTGTTTTAGACCGAAACGAGCTAAATCACAACACATCGGTTTTACAAGTGTTCCTCTGATACGCGTCAAAACTTTTTCTCTTATAACTGCGCGAAAAGCATGTATTCTTGCTTAATACAGCGAAACAAGCCGTTTTAGACCGAAATGAGCTAAATCACAACACATCGGTTGTACAAGTGTTCCTCTGATACGCGTCAAAACTTTTTCTCTTATAACTGCGCGAAAAGCATGTATTCTTGCTTAATACAGCGAAACAAGTTGTTTTAAACCGAAACGAGCTAAATCACAACATATCGGTATTACAAGTGTTCCACGTGATACTCGTCAAAACTTTTTCTCTTATAACTGCGCGAAAAGCATGTATTCTTGGTTAATACAGCAAAACAAGCTGTTTTAGACCGAAACGAGCTAAATCACAACACATCGGTTTTACAAGTGTTCCTCTGATACGCGTCAAAACTTTTTCTCTTATAACTGCGCGAAAAGCATGTATTCTTGCTTAATACAGCGAAACAAGCCGTTTTAGACCGAAATGAGCTAAATCACAACACATCGGTTGTACAAGTGTTCCTCTGATACGCGTCAAAACTTTTTCTCTTATAACTGCGCGAAAAGCATGTATTCTTGCTTAATACAGCGAAACAAGCTGTTTTAAACCGAAACGAGCTAAATCACAACACATCGGTATTACAAGTGTTCCACGTGATACTCGTCAAAACGTTTTCTCTTATAACTGCGCGAAAAGCATGTATTCGTGCTAAATACAAGGAAACAAGCTGTTTTAGACCGAAACGAGCTAAATCTGAACACATCGGTTTTACAAGTATCCACGTGATACTCGTCAAAACTTTTTCTCTTATAACTGCGCGAAAAGCAAGTATTCTTGGTTAATACAGCGAAACAAGCTGTTTTAGACCGAAACGAGCTAAATCACAACACATCGGTTTTACAAGTGTCTCTGATACGCGTCAAAACTTTTTCTTCTATAACTGCGCGTAAAGCATGTATTCGTGCTTAATACAACGAAACAAGCTGTTTTAGACCGAAACGAGCTAAATCTGAACACATCGGTTTTACAAGTGTTCCTCTGATACGCGTCAAAACTTTTTCTCTTATAACTGCGCGAAAAGCATGTATTCGTGCTTAATACAACGAAACAACTGTTTTAGACCGAAACGAGCTAAATCTGAACACATCGGTTTTACAAGTATTCACGTGATACTCGTCAAAACTTTTTCTCTTATAACTGCGCGAAAAGCATGTATTTTTGCTTAATACAACGAAACAAGCTGTTTTTGACCGAAACGAGCTAAATCACAACACATCGGTTTTACAAGTGTCTCTCTAATACGCAAAACTTTTTCTCTTATAACTGCGCGAAAAGCATGTATTCTTGCTTAATACAACGAAACAAGCTGTTTTAGACCGAAAGGAGCTAAATCTGAACACATCGGTTTTACAAGTATCCACGTGATACTCGTCAAAACTTTTTCTCTTATAACTGCGCGAAAAGCATGTATTCTTGCTTATTATAACGAAACAAGCTGTTTTAGACCGAAACGAGCTAAATCACAACACATCGGTTTTACAAGTGTCTCTCTGATACGCGTCAAAACTTTTTCTTCTATAACTGCGCGTAAAGCATGTATTCTTGCTTAATACAACGAAACAAGCTGTTTTAGACCGAAACGAGCTATATCTGAACACATCGGTTTTACAAGTATCCACGTGATACTCGTCAAAACTTTTTCTCTTATATCTGCGCGAAAAGCATGTATTTTTGCTTAATACAACGAAACAAGCTGTTTTTGACCGAAACGAGCTAAATCACAACACATCGGTTTTACAAGTGTCTCTCTAATACGCAAAACTTTTTCTCTTATAACTGCGCGAAAAGCATGTATTCTTGCTTAATACAACGAAACAAGCTGTTTTAGACCGAAAGGAGCTAAATCTGAACACATCGGTTTTACAAGTATCCACGTGATACTCGTCAAAACTTTTTCTCTTATAACTGCGCGAAAAGCATGTATTCTTGCTTATTATAACGAAACAAGCTGTTTTAGACCGAAACGAGCTAAATCACAACACATCGGTTTTACAAGTGTCTCTCTGATACGCGTCAAAACTTTTTCTCTTATAACTGCGCGAAAAGCATGTATTCTTGCTTAATACAGCGAAACAAGCCGTTTTAGACCGAAATGAGCTAAATCACAACACATCGGTTGTACAAGTGTTCCTCTGATACGCGTCAAAACTTTTTCTCTTATAACTGCGCGAAAAGCATGTATTCTTGCTTAATACAGCGAAACAAGCTGTTTTAAACCGAAACGAGCTAAATCACAACACATCGGTATTACAAGTGTTCCACGTGATACTCGTCAAAACGTTTTCTCTTATAACTGCGCGAAAAGCATGTATTCGTGCTTAATACAAGGAAACAAGCTGTTTTAGACCGAAACGAGCTAAATCTGAACACATCGGTTTTACAAGTATCCACGTGATACTCGTCAAAACTTTTTCTCTTATAACTGCGCGAAAAGCAAGTATTCTTGGTTAATACAGCGAAACAAGCTGTTTTAGACCGAAACGAGCTAAATCACAACACATCGGTTTTACAAGTGTCTCTGATACGCGTCAAAACTTTTTCTTCTATAACTGCGCGTAAAGCATGTATTCGTGCTTAATACAACGAAACAAGCTGTTTTAGACCGAAACGAGCTAAATCTGAACACATCGGTTTTACAAGTGTTCCTCTGATACGCGTCAAAACTTTTTCTCTTATAACTGCGCGAAAAGCATGTATTCGTGCTTAATACAACGAAACAACGGTTTTAGACCGAAACGAGCTAAATCTGAACACATCGGTTTTACAAGTGTCTCTCTGATACGCGTCAAAACTTTTTCTTCTATAACTGCGCGTAAAGCATGTATTCTTGCTTAATACAACGAAACAAGCTGTTTTAGACCGAAAGGAGCTATATCTGAACACATCGGTTTTACAAGTATCCACGTGATACTCGTCAAAACTTTTTCTCATATCTGCGCGAAAAGCATGTATTTTTGCTTAATACAACGAAACAAGCTGTTTTTGACCGAAACGAGCTAAATCACAACACATCAGTTTTACAAGTGTCTCTCTAATACGCAAAACTTTTTCTCTTATAACTGCGCGAAAAGCATGTATTCTTGCTTAATACAACGAAACAAGCTGTTTTAGACCGAAAGGAGCTAAATCTGAACACATCGGTTTTACAAGTATCCACGTGATACTCGTCAAAACTTTTTCTCTTATAACTGCGCGAAAAACATGTATTCTTGCTTAATATAACGAAACAAGCTGTTTTAGACCGAAACGAGCTAAATCACAACACATCGGTTTTACAAGTGTCTCTCTGATACGCGTCAAAACTTTTTCTCTTATAACTGCGCGAAAAGCATGTATTCTTGCTTAATACAGCGAAACAAGCCGTTTTAGACCGAAATGAGCTAAATCACAACACATCGGTTGTACAAGTGTTCCTCTGATACGCGTCAAAACTTTTTCTCTTATAACTGCGCGAAAAGCATGTATTCTTGCTTAATACAGCGAAACAAGCTGTTTTAAACCGAAACGAGCTAAATCACAACACATCGGTATTACAAGTGTTCCACGTGATACTCGTCAAAACGTTTTCTCTTATAACTGCGCGAAAAGCATGTATTCGTGCTTAATACAAGGAAACAAGCTGTTTTAGACCGAAACGAGCTAAATCTGAACACATCGGTTTTACAAGTATCCACGTGATACTCGTCAAAACTTTTTCTCATATAACTGCGCGAAAAGCATGTATTTTTGCTTAATACAACGAAACAAGCTGTTTTTGACCGAAACGAGCTAAATCACAACACATCGGTTTTACAAGTGTTCCTCTGATACGCGTCAAAACTTTTTCTCTTATAACTGCGCGAAAAGCATGTATTTTTGCTTAATACAACGAAACAAGCTGTTTTTGACCGAAACGAGCTAAATCACAACACATCGGTTTTACAAGTGTCTCTCTAATACGCAAAACTTTTTCTCTTATAACTGCGCGAAAAGCATGTATTCTTGCTTAATACAACGAAACAAGCTGTTTTAGACCGAAAGGAGCTAAATCTGAACACATCGGTTTTACAAGTATCCACGTGATACTCGTCAAAACTTTTTCTCTTATAACTGCGCGAAAAGCATGTATTCTTGCTTATTATAACGAAACAAGCTGTTTTAGACCGAAACGAGCTAAATCACAACACATCGGTTTTACAAGTGTCTCTCTGATACGCGTCAAAACTTTTTCTTCTATAACTGCGCGTAAAGCATGTATTCTTGCTTAATACAACGAAACAAGCTGTTTTAGACCGAAACGAGCTATATCTGAACACATCGGTTTTACAAGTATCCACGTGATACTCGTCAAAACTTTTTCTTCTATAACTGCGCGTAAAGCATGTATTCTTGCTTAATACAACGAAACAAGTTGTTTTAGACCGAAACGAGCTAAATGTGAACACATCGGTTTTACAAGTGTTCCTCTGATACGCGTCAAAACTTTTTCTCTTATAACTGCGCGAAAAGCATGTATTCTTGCTTCATACAGCGAAACTAGCTGTTTTAAACCGAAACGAGCTAAATCACAACACATCGGTATTACAAGTGTTCCACGTGATACTCGTCAAAACTTTTTCTCTTATAACTGCGCGAAAAACATGTATTCGTGCTTAATACAACGAAACAAGCTGTTTTAGACCGAAACGAGCTAAATCTGAACACATCGGTTTTACAAGTATCCACGTGATACTCGTCAAAACTTTTTCTCTTATAACTGCGCGAAAAGCATGTATTCTTGCTTAATACAACGAAACAAGCTGTTTTAGACCGAAACGAGCTAAATCACAACACATCGGTTTTACAAGTGTCTCTGATACGCGTCAAAACTTTTTCTTCTATAACTGCGCGTAAAGCATGTATTCGTGCTTAATACAACGAAACAAGCTGTTTTAGACCGAAACGAGCTAAATCTGAACACATCGGTTTTACAAGTGTTCCTCTGATACGCGTCAAAACTTTTTCTCTTATAACTGCGCGAAAAGCATGTATTCTTGCTTAATACAGCGAAACAAGCTGTTTTAGACCGAAACGAGCTAAATGACAACACATCGGTTTTACAAGTGTTCCTCTGATACGCGTCAAAACTTTTTCTCTTATAACTGCGCGAAAAGCATGTATTCTTGCTTAATACAGCGATACAAGCTGTTTTAGACCGAAACGAGCTAAATCACAACACATCGGTTTTACAAGTGTTCCTCTGATACGCGTCAAAACTTTTTCTCTTATAACTGCGCGAAAAGCATGTATTCTTGCTTAATACAGCGA
This sequence comes from Amblyomma americanum, assembly GCF_052857255.1. Classification (NCBI taxonomy): domain Eukaryota; kingdom Metazoa; phylum Arthropoda; class Arachnida; order Ixodida; family Ixodidae; genus Amblyomma; species Amblyomma americanum. The sequence continues at coordinate 264,412 of NW_027526598.1, forward strand.
AACAAGCTGTTTTAGACCGAAATGAGCTAAATCACAGCACATCGGTTTTACAAGTGTTCCTCTGATACGCGTCAAAACTTTTTCTCTTATAACTGCGCGAAAAGCATGTATTCTTGCTTAATACAGCGAAACAAGCTGTTTTAGACCGAAACGAGCTAAATCACAACACATCGGTATTACAAGTGTTCCACGTGATACTCGTCAAAACTTTTTCTCTTATAACTGCGCGAAAAGCATGTATTCGTGCTTAATACAACGAAACAAGCTGTTTTAGACCGAAACGAGCTAAATCTGAACACATCGGTTTTACAAGTAGCCACGTGATACTCGTCAAAACTTTTTGTCTTATAACTGCGCGAAAAGCATGTATTTTTGCTTAATACAACGAAACAAGCTGTTTTAGACCGAAACGAGCTAAATCACAACACATCGGTATTACAAGTGTTCCACGTGATACTCGTCAAAACTTTTTCTCTTATAACTGCGCGAAAAGCATGTATTCGTGCTTAATACAACGAAACAAGCTGTTTTAGACCGAAACGAGCTAAATCTGAACACATCGGTTTTACAAGTATCCACGTGATACTCGTCAAAACTTTTTCTCATATAACTGCGCGAAAAGCATGTATTCTTGCTTAATACAACGAAACAAGCTGTTTTTGACCGAAACGAGCTAAATCACAACACATCGGTTTTACAAGTGTTCCTCTGATACGCGTCAAAACTTTTTCTCTTATAACTGCGCGAAAAGCATGTATTTTTGCTTAATACAACGAAACAAGCTGTTTTTGACCGAAACGAGCTAAATCACAACACATCGGTTTTACAAGTGTCTCTCTAATACGCAAAACTTTTTCTCTTATAACTGCGCGAAAAGCATGTATTCTTGCTTAATACAACGAAACAAGCTGTTTTAGACCGAAAGGAGCTAAATCTGAACACATCGGTTTTACAAGTATCCACGTGATACTCGTCAAAACTTTTTCTCTTATAACTGCGCGAAAAGCATGTATTCTTGCTTATTATAACGAAACAAGCTGTTTTAGACCGAAACGAGCTAAATCACAACACATCGGTTTTACAAGTGTTCCTCTGATACGCGTCAAAACTTTTTCTCTTATAACTGCGCGAAAAGCATGTATTCTTGCTTAATACAGCGAAACAAGCTGTTTTAGACCGAAATGAGCTAAATCACAGCACATCGGTTTTACAAGTGTTCCTCTGATACGCGTCAAAACTTTTTCTCTTATAACTGCGCGAAAAGCATGTATTCTTGCTTAATACAGCGAAACAAGCTGTTTTAGACCGAAACGAGCTAAATCACAACACATCGGTATTACAAGTGTTCCACGTGATACTCGTCAAAACTTTTTCTCTTATAACTGCGCGAAAAGCATGTATTCGTGCTTAATACAACGAAACAAGCTGTTTTAGACCGAAACGAGCTAAATCTGAACACATCGGTTTTACAAGTAGCCACGTGATACTCGTCAAAACTTTTTGTCTTATAACTGCGCGAAAAGCATGTATTCTTGCTTAATACAACGAAACAAGCTGTATTAGACCGAAACGAGCTAAATCACAACACATCGGTTTTACAAGTTTCTCTCTAATACGCAAAACTTTTTCTCTTATAACTGCGCGAAAAGCATGTATTCTTGCTTAATACAGCGAAACAAGCTGTTTTAGACCGAAACGAGCTAAATTTGAACACATCGGTTTTACAAGTGTTCCTCTGATACGCGTCAAAACTTTTTCTCTTATAACTGCGCGAAAAGCATGTATTCTTGCTTAATACTACGAAACAAGCTGTTTTAGACCGAAACGAGCTAAATCTGAACACATCGGTTTTACAAGTGTCCCTGTGACACGCGTCAAAACTTTTTCTCTTTTAACTGCGCGAAAAGCATGTATTCTTGCTTAATACAGCGAAACAAGCTGTTTTAGACCGAAACGAGCTAAATCACAACACATCGGTTTTACAAGTGTTCCTCTGATACGCGTCAAAACTTTTTCTCTTATAACTGCGCGAAAAGCATGTATTCGTGCTTAATACAACGAAACAAGCTGTTTTAGTCCGAAAAGAGTTAAATCTGAAATCATCGGTTTTACAAGTGATCCTCTGATACGCGTCAAAACTTTTTCTCTTATAACTGCGCGAAAAGCATGTATTCTTGCTTAATACAACGAAACAAGCTGTTTTAGACCGAAACGAGCCAAATCACAACACATCGGTATTACAAGTGTTCCACGTGATACTCGTCAAAACTTTTTCTCTTATAACTGCGCGAAAAGCATGTATTCGTGCTTAATACAACGAAACAAGCTGTTTTAGACCGAAACGAGCTAAATCTGAACACATCGGTTTTACAAGTGTCCCTGTGACACGCGTCAAAACTTTTTCTCTTATAACTGCGCAAAAAGCATGTATTCTTGCTTAATACAACGAAACAAGCTGTTTTAGACCGAAATGAGCTAGATCACAACACATCGGTTTTACAAGTGTTCCTCTGATACGCGTCAAAACTTTTTCTGTTATAACTGCGCGAAAAGCATGTATTCTTGCTTAATACTGCGAAACAAGCTGTTTTAGACCGAAACGAGCTAAATCACAACACATCAATATTACAAGTGTTCCACGTGATACTCGTCAAAACGTTTTCTCTTATAACTGCGCGAAAAGCATGTATTCGTGCTTAATACAACGAAACAAGCTGTTTTAGACCGAAACGAGCTAAATCTGAACACATCGGTTTTACAAGTATCCACGTGAAACTCGTCAAAACTTTTTCTCTTATAACTGCGCGAAAAGCATGTATTCTTGCTTAATACAACGAAACAAGCTGTTTTAAACCGAAACGAGCTAAATCACAACACATCGGTTTTACAAGTGTCTCCCTGATACGCGTCTAAACTTTTTCTCATAACTGCGCGAAAAGCATGTATTCGTGCTTAATACAACGAAACAAGCTGTTTTAGACCGAAACGAGCTAAATCTGAACACATCGGTTTTACAAGTGTCCCTGTGACACGCGTCAAAACTTTTTCTCTTATAACTGCGCGAAAAGCATGTATTCTTGCTTAATACAGCGAAACAAGCTGTTTTAGACCAAAATGAGCTAAATCACAACACATCGGTATTACAAGTGTTCCACGTGATACGCGTCAAAACGTTTTCTCTTATAACTGCGCGAAAAGCATGTATTCGTGCTTAATACAAGGAAACAAGCTGTTTTAGACCGAAACGAGCTAAATCTGAACACATCGGTTTTACAAGTATCCACGTGATACTCGTCAAAACTTTTTCTCTTATAACTGCGCGAAAAGCATGTATTCTTGGTTAATACAACGAAACAAGCTGTTTTAGACCGAAACGAGCTAAATCACAACATATCGGTTTTACAAGTGTTCCTCTGATACGCGTCAAAACTTTTTCTCTTATAACTGCGCGAAAAGCATGTATTCTTGCTTAATACAGCGAAACAAGCTGTTTTAGACCGAAACGAGCTAAATCACAACACATCGGTTTTACAAGTGTTCCTCTGATACGCGTCAAAACTTTTTCTCTTATAACTGCGCGAAAAGCATGTATTCTTGCTTAATACAGCGAAACAAGCTGTTTTAGACCGAAACGAGCTAAATCACAACACATCGGTTTTACAAGTTTCTCTCTAATACGCAAAACTTTTTCTCTTATAACTGCGCGAAAAGCATGTATTCTTGCTTAATACAGCGAAACAAGCTGTTTTAGACCGAAACGAGCTAAATTTGAACACATCGGTTTTACAAGTGTTCCTCTGATACGCGTCAAAACTTTTTCTCTTATAACTGCGCGAAAAGCATGTATTCTTGCTTAATACTACGAAACAAGCTGTTTTAGACCGAAACGAGCTAAATCTGAACACATCGGTTTTACAAGTGTCCCTGTGACACGCGTCAAAACTGTTTCTCTTTTAACTGCGCGAAAAGCATGTATTCTTGCTTAATACAGCGAAACAAGCTGTTTTAGACCAAAATGAGCTAAATCACAACACATCGGTATTACAAGTGTTCCACGTGATACGCGTCAAAACGTTTTCTCTTATAACTGCGCGAAAAGCATGTATTCGTGCTTAATACAAGGAAACAAGCTGTTTTAGACCGAAACGAGCTAAATCTGAACACATCGGTTTTACAAGTATCCACGTGATACTCGTCAAAACTTTTTCTCTTATAACTGCGCGAAAAGCATGTATTCTTGGTTAATACAGCGAAACAAGCTGTTTTAGACCGAAACGAGCTAAATCACAACATATCGGTTTTACAAGTGTTCCTCTGATACGCGTCAAAACTTTTTCTCTTATAACTGCGCGAAAAGCATGTATTCGTGCTTAATACAACGAAACAAGCTGTTTTAGTCCGAAAAGAGTTAAATCTGAAATCATCGGTTTTACAAGTGATCCTCTGATACGCGTCAAAACTTTTTCTCTTATAACTGCGCGAAAAGCATGTATTCTTGCTTAATACAACGAAACAAGCTGTTTTAGACCGAAACGAGCCAAATCACAACACATCGGTATTACAAGTGTTCCACGTGATACTCGTCAAAACTTTTTCTCTTATAACTGCGCGAAAAGCATGTATTCGTGCTTAATACAACGAAACAAGCTGTTTTAGACCGAAACGAGCTAAATCTGAACACATCGGTTTTACAAGTGTCCCTGTGACACGCGTCAAAACTTTTTCTCTTATAACTGCGCAAAAAGCATGTATTCTTGCTTAATACAACGAAACAAGCTGTTTTAGACCGAAATGAGCTAGATCACAACACATCGGTTTTACAAGTGTTCCTCTGATACGCGTCAAAACTTTTTCTGTTATAACTGCGCGAAAAGCATGTATTCTTGCTTAATACTGCGAAATAAGCTGTTTTAGAGCGAAACGAGCTAAATCACAACACATCGGTATTACAAGTGTTCCACGTGATACTCGTCAAAACGTTTTCTCTTATAACTGCGCGAAAAGCATGTATTCGTGCTTAATACAACGAAACAAGCTGTTTTAGACCGAAACGAGCTAAATCTGAACACATCGGTTTTACAAGTATCCACGTGAAACTCGTCAAAACTTTTTCTCTTATAACTGCGCGAAAAGCATGTATTATTGCTTAATACAACGAAACAAGCTGTTTTAAAACCGAAACGAGCTAAATCACAACATATCGGTTTTACAAGTGTTCCTCTGATACGCGTCAAAACTTTTTCTCTTATAACTGCGCGAAAAGCATGTATTCTTGCTTAATACAGCGAAACAAGCCGTTTTAGACCGAAATGAGCTAAATCACAACACATCGGTTGTACAAGTGTTCCTCTGATACGCGTCAAAACTTTTTCTCTTATAACTGCGCGAAAAGCATGTATTCTTGCTTAATACAGCGAAACAAGCTGTTTTAGACCGAAACGAGCTAAATCACAACACATCGGTATTACAAGTGTTCCACGTGATACTCGTCAAAACTTTTTCTCTTATAACTGCGCGAAAAGCATGTATTCGTGCTTAATACAAGGAAACAAGCTGTTTTAGACCGAAACGAGCTAAATCTGAACACATCGGTTTTACAAGTATCCACGTGATACTCGTCAAAACTTTTTCTCTTATAACTGCGCGAAAAGCAAGTATTCTTGGTTAATACAGCGAAACAAGCTGTTTTAGACCGAAACGAGCTAAATCACAACACATTGGTTTTACAAGTGTCTCTGATACGCGTCAAAACTTTTTCTTCTATAACTGCGCGTAAAGCATGTATTCGTGCTTAATACAACGAAACAAGCTGTTTTAGACCGAAACGAGCTAAATCTGAACACATCGGTTTTACAAGTGTTCCTCTGATACGCGTCAAAACTTTTTCTCTTATAACTGCGCGAAAAGCATGTATTCGTGCTTAATACAACGAAACAACTGTTTTAGACCGAAACGAGCTAAATCTGAACACATCGGTTTTACAAGTATTCACGTGATACTCGTCAAAACTTTTTCTCTTATAACTGCGCGAAAAGCATGTATTTTTGCTTAATACAACGAAACAAGCTGTTTTTGACCGAAACGAGCTAAATCACAACACATCGGTTTTACAAGTGTCTCTATAATACGCAAAACTTTTTCTCTTACAACTGCGCGAAAAGCATGTATTCTTGCTTAATACAACGAAACAAGCTGTTTTAGACCGAAAGGAGCTAAATCTGACCACATAGGTTTTACAAGTATCCACGTGATACTCGTCAAAACTTTTTCTCTTATAACTGCGCGAAAAGCATGTATTCTTGCTTATTATAACGAAACAAGCTGTTTTAGACAGAAACGAGCTAAATCACAACACATCGGTTTTACAAGTGTCTCTCTGATACGCGTCAAAACTTTTTCTTCTATAACTGCACGTAAAGCATGTATTCTTGCTTAATACAACGAAACAAGCTGTTTTAGACCGAAACGAGCTATATCTGAACACATCGGTTTTACAAGTATCCACGTGATACTCGTCAAAACTTTTTCTCTTATAACTGCGCGAAAAGCATGTATTCTTGCTTAATACATCGAAACAAGCTGTTTTAGACCGAAACGAGCTAAATCACAACACATCGGTTTTACAAGTGTCTCTGATACGCGTCAAAACTTTTTCTTCTATAACTGCGCGTAAAGCATGTATTCGTGCTTAATACAACGAAACAAGCTGTTTTAGACCGAAACGAGCTAAATCTGAACACATCGGTTTTACAAGTGTTCCTCTGATACGCGTCAAAACTTTTTCTCTTATAACTGCGCGAAAAGCATGTATTCTTGCTTAATACAGCGAAACAAGCTGTTTTAGACCGAAACGAGCTAAATCACAACACATCGGTTTTACAAGTTTCTCTCTAATACGCAAAACTTTTTCTCTTATAACTGCGCGAAAAGCATGTATTCTTGCTTAATACAGCGAAACAAGCTGTTTTAGACCGAAACGAGCTAAATTTGAACACATCGGTTTTACAAGTGTTCCTCTGATACGCGTCAAAACTTTTTCTCTTATAACTGCGCGAAAAGCATGTATTCTTGCTTAATACTACGAAACAAGCTGTTTTAGACCGAAACGAGCTAAATCTGAACACATCGGTTTTACAAGTGTCCCTGTGACACGCGTCAAAACTTTTTCTCTTTTAACTGCGCGAAAAGCATGTATTCTTGCTTAATACAGCGAAACAAGCTGTTTTAGACCGAAACGAGCTAAATCACAACACAAAGGTTTTACAAGTGTTCCTCTGATACGCGTCAAAACTTTTTCTCTTATAACTGCGCGAAAAGCATGTATTCTTGCTTAATACTACGAAACAAGCTGTTTTAGACCGAAACGAGCTAAATCACAACACATCGGTTTTACAAGTGTTCCTCTGATACTCGTCTAAACTTTTTCTCTTATAACAGCGCGAAAAGCATGTATTCGTGCTTAATACAACGAAACAAGCTGTTTCAGACCGAAACGAGCTAAATCTGAACACATCGGTTTTACAAGTGTCCCTGTGACAGGCGTCAAAACTTTTTCTCTTATAACTGCGCGAAAAGCATGTATTCTTGCTTAATACAGCGAAACAAGCTGTTTTAGACCGAAATGAGCTAAATCACAACACATCGGTTTTACAAGTGTTCCTCTGATACGCGTCAAAACTTTTTCTCTTATAACTGCGCGAAAAGCATGTATTCTTGCTTCATACAGCGAAACTAGCTGTTTTAAACCGAAACGAGCTAAATCACAACACATCGGTATTACAAGTGTTCCACGTGATACTCGTCAAAACTTTTTCTCTCATAACTGCGCGAAAAGCATGTATTCGTGCTTAATACAACGAAACAAGCTGTTATAGACCGAAACGAGCTAAATCTGAACACATCAGTTTTACAAGTATCCACGTGATACTCGTCAAAACTTTTTCTCTTATAACTGCGCGAAAAGCATGTATTCTTGCTTAATACAACGAAACAAGCTGTTTTAGACCGAAACGAGCTAAATCTGAACACATCGGTTTTACAAGTGTTCCTCTGATACGCGTCAAAACTTTTTCTCTTATAACTGCGCGAAAAGCATGTATTCTTGCTTAATACAGCGAAACAAGCTGTTTTAGACCGAAACGAGCTAAATCACAACACATCGGTTTTACAAGTGTTCCTCTGATACGCGTCAAAACTTTTTCTCTTATAACTGCGCGAAAAGCATGTATTCTTGCTTAATACAGCGAAACAAGCTGTTTTAGACCGAAACGAGCTAAATCACAACACATCGGTTTTACAAGTGTTCCTCTGATACGCGTCAAAACTTTTTCTCTTATAACTGCGCGAAAAGCATGTATTCTTGCTTAATACAGCGATACAAGCTGTTTTAGACCGAAACGAGCTAAATCACAACACATCGGTTTTACAAGTGTTCCTCTGATACGCGTCAAAACTTTTTCTCTTATAACTGCGCGAAAAGCATGTATTCTTGCTTAATACAGCGAAACAAGCTGTTTTAGACCGAAATGAGCTAAATCACAGCACATCGGTTTTACAAGTGTTCCTCTGATACGCGTCAAAACTTTTTCTCTTATAACTGCGCGAAAAGCATGTATTCTTGCTTAATACAGCGAAACAAGCTGTTTTAGACCGAAACGAGCTAAATCACAACACATCGGTATTACAAGTGTTCCACGTGATACTCGTCAAAACTTTTTCTCTTATAACTGCGCGAAAAGCATGTATTCTTGCTTCATACAGCGAAACTAGCTGTTTTAAACCGAAACGAGCTAAATCACAACACATCGGTATTACAAGTGTTCCACGTGATACTCGTCAAAACTTTTTCTCTTATAACTGCGCGAAAAACATGTATTCGTGCTTAATACAACGAAACAAGCTGTTTTAGACCGAAACGAGCTAAATCTGAACACATCGGTTTTACAAGTATCCACGTGATACTCGTCAAAACTTTTTCTCTTATAACTGCGCGAAAAGCATGTATTCTTGCTTAATACAACGAAACAAGCTGTTTTAGACCGAAACGAGCTAAATCACAACACATCGGTTTTACAAGTGTCTCTGATACGCGTCAAAACTTTTTCTTCTATAACTGCGCGTAAAGCATGTATTCGTGCTTAATACAACGAAACAAGCTGTTTTAGACCGAAACGAGCTAAATCTGAACACATCGGTTTTACAAGTGTTCCTCTGATACGCGTCAAAACTTTTTCTCTTATAACTGCGCGAAAAGCATGTATTCTTGCTTAATACAGCGAAACAAGCTGTTTTAGACCGAAACGAGCTAAATGACAACACATCGGTTTTACAAGTGTTCCTCTGATACGCGTCAAAACTTTTTCTCTTATAACTGCGCGAAAAGCATGTATTCTTGCTTAATACAGCGATACAAGCTGTTTTAGACCGAAACGAGCTAAATCACAACACATCGGTTTTACAAGTGTTCCTCTGATACGCGTCAAAACTTTTTCTCTTATAACTGCGCGAAAAGCATGTATTCTTGCTTAATACAGCGAAACAAGCTGTTTTAGACCGAAATGAGCTAAATCACAGCACATCGGTTTTACAAGTGTTCCTCTGATACGCGTCAAAACTTTTTCTCTTATAACTGCGCGAAAGCATGTATTCTTGCTTAATACAGCGAAACAAGCTGTTTTAGACCGAAACGAGCTAAATCACAACACATCGGTATTACAAGTGTTCCACGTGATACTCGTCAAAACTTTTTCTCTTATAACTGCGCGAAAAGCATGTATTCGTGCTTAATACAACGAAACAAGCTGTTTTAGACCGAAACGAGCTAAATCTGAACACATCGGTTTTACAAGTAGCCACGTGATACTCGTCAAAACTTTTTGTCTTATAACTGCGCGAAAAGCATGTATTTTTGCTTAATACAACGAAACAAGCTGTTTTAGACCGAAACGAGCTAAATCACAACACATCGGTATTACAAGTGTTCCACGTGATACTCGTCTAAACTTTTTCTCTTATAACAGCGCGAAAAGCATGTATTCGTGCTTAATACAACGAAACAAGCTGTTTCAGACCGAAACGAGCTAAATCTGAACACATCGGTTTTACAAGTGTCCCTGTGACAGGCGTCAAAACTTTTTCTCTTATAACTGCGCGAAAAGCATGTATTCTTGCCTAATACAGCGAAACAAGCTGTTTTAGACCGAAATGAGCTAAATCACAACACATCGGTTTTACAAGTGTTCCTCTGATACGCGTCAAAACTTTTTCTCTTATAACTGCGCGAAAAGCATGTATTCTTGCTTCATACAGCGAAACTAGCTGTTTTAAACCGAAACGAGCTAAATCACAACACATCGGTATTACAAGTGTTCCACGTGATACTCGTCAAAACTTTTTCTCTCATAACTGCGCGAAAAGCATGTATTCGTGCTTAATACAACGAAACAAGCTGTTATAGACCGAAACGAGCTAAATCTGAACACATCAGTTTTACAAGTATCCACGTGATACTCGTCAAAACTTTTTCTCTTATAACTGCGCGAAAAGCATGTATTCTTGCTTAATACAACGAAACAAGCTGTTTTAGACCGAAACGAGCTAAATCACAACACATCGGTTTTACAAGTGTTCTTCTGATACGCGTCAAAACTTTTTCTCTTATAACTGCGCGAAAAGCATGTATTCTTGCTTAATACAGCGAAACAAGCTGTTTTAGACCGAAATGAGCTAAATCACAACACATCGGTTTTAAAAGTGTTCCTCTGATACGCGTCAAAACTTTTTCTCTTATAACTGCGCGAAAAGCATGTATTCTTGCTTAATACAGCGAAACAAGCTGTTTTAGACCGAAACGAGCTAAATCACAACACATCGGTTTTACAAGTTTCTCTCTAATACGCAAAACTTTTTCTCTTATAACTGCGCGAAAAGCATGTATTCTTGCTTAATACAACGAAACAAGCTGTTTTAGACCGAAACGAGCTAAATCACAACACAAAGGTTTTACAAGTGTTCCTCTGATACGCGTCAAAACTTTTTCTCTTATAACTGCGCGAAAAGCATGTATTCTTGCTTAATACTACGAAACAAGCTGTTTTAGACCGAAACGAGCTAAATCACAACACATCGGTTTTACAAGTGTTCCTCTGATACTCGTCTAAACTTTTTCTCTTATAACAGCGCGAAAAGCATGTATTCGTGCTTAATACAACGAAACAAGCTGTTTCAGACCGAAACGAGCTAAATCTGAACACATCGGTTTTACAAGTGTCCCTGTGACAGGCGTCAAAACTTTTTCTCTTATAACTGCGCGAAAAGCATGTATTCTTGCTTAATACAGCGAAACAAGCTGTTTTAGACCGAAATGAGCTAAATCACAACACATCGGTTTTACAAGTGTTCCTCTGATACGCGTCAAAACTTTTTCTCTTATAACTGCGCGAAAAGCATGTATTCTTGCTTCATACAGCGAAACTAGCTGTTTTAAACCGAAACGAGCTAAATCACAACACATCGGTATTACAAGTGTTCCACGTGATACTCGTCAAAACTTTTTCTCTCATAACTGCGCGAAAAGCATGTATTCGTGCTTAATACAACGAAACAAGCTGTTATAGACCGAAACGAGCTAAATCTGAACACATCAGTTTTACAAGTATCCACGTGATACTCGTCAAAACTTTTTCTCTTATAACTGCGCGAAAAGCATGTATTCTTGCTTAATACAACGAAACAAGCTGTTTTAGACCGAAACGAGCTAAATCTGAACACATCGGTTTTACAAGTGTTCCTCTGATACGCGTCAAAACTTTTTCTCTTATAACTGCGCGAAAAGCATGTATTCTTGCTTAATACAGCGAAACAAGCTGTTTTAGACCGAAACGAGCTAAATCACAACACATCGGTTTTACAAGTGTTCCTCTGATACGCGTCAAAACTTTTTCTCTTATAACTGCGCGAAAAGCATGTATTCTTGCTTAATACAGCGAAACAAGCTGTTTTAGACCGAAACGAGCTAAATCACAACACATCGGTTTTACAAGTGTTCCTCTGATACGCGTCAAAACTTTTTCTCTTATAACTGCGCGAAAAGCATGTATTCTTGCTTAATACAGCGATACAAGCTGTTTTAGACCGAAACGAGCTAAATCACAACACATCGGTTTTACAAGTGTTCCTCTGATACGCGTCAAAACTTTTTCTCTTATAACTGCGCGAAAAGCATGTATTCTTGCTTAATACAGCGAAACAAGCTGTTTTAGACCGAAATGAGCTAAATCACAGCACATCGGTTTTACAAGTGTTCCTCTGATACGCGTCAAAACTTTTTCTCTTATAACTGCGCGAAAAGCATGTATTCTTGCTTAATACAGCGAAACAAGCTGTTTTAGACCGAAACGAGCTAAATCACAACACATCGGTATTACAAGTGTTCCACGTGATACTCGTCAAAACTTTTTCTCTTATAACTGCGCGAAAAGCATGTATTCTTGCTTCATACAGCGAAACTAGCTGTTTTAAACCGAAACGAGCTAAATCACAACACATCGGTATTACAAGTGTTCCACGTGATACTCGTCAAAACTTTTTCTTTTATAACTGCGCGAAAAACATGTATTCGTGCTTAATACAACGAAACAAGCTGTTTTAGACCGAAACGAGCTAAATCTGAACACATCGGTTTTACAAGTATCCACGTGATACTCGTCAAAACTTTTTCTCTTATAACTGCGCGAAAAGCATGTATTCTTGCTTAATACAACGAAACAAGCTGTTTTAGACCGAAACGAGCTAAATCACAACACATCGGTTTTACAAGTGTCTCTGATACGCGTCAAAACTTTTTCTTCTATAACTGCGCGTAAAGCATGTATTCGTGCTTAATACAACGAAACAAGCTGTTTTAGACCGAAACGAGCTAAATCTGAACACATCGGTTTTACAAGTGTTCCTCTGATACGCGTCAAAACTTTTTCTCTTATAACTGCGCGAAAAGCATGTATTCTTGCTTAATACAGCGAAACAAGCTGTTTTAGACCGAAACGAGCTAAATGACAACACATCGGTTTTACAAGTGTTCCTCTGATACGCGTCAAAACTTTTTCTCTTATAACTGCGCGAAAAGCATGTATTCTTGCTTAATACAGCGATACAAGCTGTTTTAGACCGAAACGAGCTAAATCACAACACATCGGTTTTACAAGTGTTCCTCTGATACGCGTCAAAACTTTTTCTCTTATAACTGCGCGAAAAGCATGTATTCTTGCTTAATACAGCGAAACAAGCTGTTTTAGACCGAAATGAGCTAAATCACAGCACATCGGTTTTACAAGTGTTCCTCTGATACGCGTCAAAACTTTTTCTCTTATAACTGCGCGAAAAGCATGTATTCTTGCTTAATACAGCGAAACAAGCTGTTTTAGACCGAAACGAGCTAAATCACAACACATCGGTATTACAAGTGTTCCACGTGATACTCGTCAAAACTTTTTCTCTTATAACTGCGCGAAAAGCATGTATTCGTGCTTAATACAACGAAACAAGCTGTTTTAGACCGAAACGAGCTAAATCTGAACACATCGGTTTTACAAGTAGCCACGTGATACTCGTCAAAACTTTTTGTCTTATAACTGCGCGAAAAGCATGTATTTTTGCTTAATACAACGAAACAAGCTGTTTTAGACCGAAACGAGCTAAATCACAACACATCGGTATTACAAGTGTTCCACGTGATACTCGTCAAAACTTTTTCTCTTATAACTGCGCGAAAAGCATGTATTCGTGCTTAATACAACGAAACAAGCTGTTTTAGACCGAAACGAGCTAAATCTGAACACATCGGTTTTACAAGTATCCACGTGATACTCGTCAAAACTTTTTCTCTTATAACTGCGCGAAAAGCATGTATTCTTGCTTAATACAACGAAACAAGCTGTTTTAGACCGAAACGAGCTAAATCACAACACATCGGTTTTACAAGTGTCTCTGATACGCGTCAAAACTTTTTCTTCTATAACTGCGCGTAAAGCATGTATTCGTGCTTAATACAACGAAACAAGCTGTTTTAGACCGAAACGAGCTAAATCTGAACACATCGGTTTTACAAGTGTTCCTCTGATACGCGTCAAAACTTTTTCTCTTATAACTGCGCGAAAAGCATGTATTCTTG